>NC_091550.1:7545034-7547534 GCF_042767895.1 Penaeus vannamei
GGATTGCGTCCTTTTTATAAAGGATTATGGCTTCCTTTTGTTTGATTGATTGCATGATTGCATACGTCAGTGCGCTGGCCGATCCCTTGAAACATTCATCGGTATGCCGGTTTGTTTATTTAGCGTCCCTTTTATCTGTTCGTTTTGTCGGTCTTTTCTTTCTTTTTCTCGTAAGCCCCTCCCTCTGCCCTTTTCTCTCTCTTTCTCGCCTCTCCTCTCTCTCTATGCTCCTACTCTTTCTCCCTTTCCCCTTCTTTTGCCTCTTTCTCTTTCGTTCTCCCTTTTCCTCTTCTCTCCTCCTTCTACTTCCTCTTCTGCATCCTATTCCTCTCTCTAATCTCCTTTCTTCCCTCCTTCTCTCTTTTCCTTTCCTACTTCTCTCCCGTCTCTTACTCTATCATTACTTTCCCTCCTTCTCGAAGCACTGGGTGTTATTCCCTCCTGAACTCTCAGTAAAATAATAATAATAATAATAATAATAATAATAATAATAATAATAATAATAATAATAATAATAATAATAATAATAATAATAATAATAATAATAATAACAATAATAATAATAACAATAATAATAATAATAATAATAACAATAATAATAATAATAATAATAATAGCAATAATAATAATAATAATAATAATAACAATAATAATAACAATAATAGGCACGTATGAACCACAACCAACCCTGATAAAACCCGGAAAGACCACAAGAAAATACACGAACGGCCTACATAAGCCTACATAACGACAACATAACCCAGACCGCATGGAACCGGAGCAGCACCTAAGCTCCCGGAACGCCCTTGACAGCATAAACAAGAGAAAGACTATTTTCCGGATCAAAGGAAAATCTCTCTTTTAAAAAAACTTCGACATTCGGTGACACACACACAACACATGCCCCGTCTTTCTCCCAAACAACAGTGTTCTCGCGGTATTTCAGGTAGCGGAGGCGATGTTTTTCTTAAAAGGATTTGAAAAGAAAGGAAAAAAAAATGAGAAAAAGAAGGAAAAAAAGAAAAAAAAGAAGGGAGAGGGAAGGGGGGAGGTGGGTGATATAAATACGCGAAGGCGGTGAAAAGAAAGGAATGTGAGAGAAAATGGAAAGAAAGGGGGAATGTGAGAGAGAATGGGAAGAAAGTGGGAATGTGAGAGAAAATGGAAAGAAAGTGGGAATCAGAAGGAAAATGAGAATAAAGAAAAGAGGGATATGAAAGAAAATGGGAATGAGAAAATGTAAAAATGAATATTGGAATAAGAATTGGGAATAAGACCACAAGAATCTTTAAAACTGGGAATGGGAATATAGGAATATGACAATACTAATGAGATAAGGGAATATAAAAATACGAATGAAATAAGGGAATAACAAAATAAGGAACAGAGAAATTGAAAAAAGAACATGGGAAACAGAATGAAGTAAAAAAGAAAAAGAAAAAGAGAAAATGGAAATGAGAAAAAGCGAAAAGAAAACGGATATCAAGGGATGACAATGATAAATTAATTCGTCTATTTGCAACCACTTATTTTCTCCTCTTTCTCTCACCCATTCCCTTTTTTCGGCCTCAGAAATGGAAAACAATGACGGGTAACGCTGCTAAGACAGAAAAAAATAACAATAAAAATACATACTAATCGTTACACGCCTTCCGCCTAACCTCCCTCCTTCTCTCTCTCTCTCTTCCTCCCTTCCTTCCTTCCCCTCACCCCCGTATCCATTCTAATCCTTTTTGTTCACCCGCCTTGTTCACCGGGTCGCCTGTTCACGTGCCTCCCCTTGCCAAACCCCTTGTCTCTTGAAAGGGGAGAGTGTGAACCCTTTCCCCTTCCCTTTCGCACGCTAGGCTCACTGCAGCCAACGCGGGGGATTGATCGCTTTCATGGCGCTTTCAATACCCAATGGGCGGTGTATGCTGGGTCGAGAGCGTGTGTGGATTGTATTAATTGTATATTGATTATGTATTTTTTATGGTTTATGTTGTTTATTATTTATATGGTGTTTTTGATACCCAATGGGCGGTGTATGCTGGGTCGAGAGCGTGTGTGGATTATATTAATTGTTTATTGATTATGTATTCTTAATTATTTATGTTGTTAATTATTTATATGGCGTTTTCAATACCCTATCGATGATGCATACTAAATCGAGAGCGTGTGTGGTTTATATTAATTGTTTATTGATTATGTATTTTTAATTATTTATATTAATTATTTATATGGCGCTTTCAATACCCAATGGGCGGTGTATGCTGGGTCGAGAGCGTGTTTGGATTATATTAATTGTATATTGATAATGTATCTTTAATTATTTATATTGTTAATTATTTATATGGTGTTTTCGATACCCAATGGGCGGTGTATGCTAAATCGAGAGCGTGTGGATTGTATTAATTGTATATTGATTATTTATCTTTAATTATTTATACTGCTAATTATTTATATGGTGCTTTCAATACCCAATGGGCGGTGTATGCTAAATCAAGAGCGCGTGGTTTAT
>NC_091550.1:7552534-7557534 GCF_042767895.1 Penaeus vannamei
GAGAGAGAGAGAGAGAGAGAGAAAGAGAAGACAGAAAAAGAGACCAAGAGAGAAAAACGGAAAGAGAGAAAGCCAAAAGGAAACAAAGCATAATCAAAGGAAGCCGAAATGAATAGAGAAAGTAAAGTCAGAACGAAAAGGAAAAAGGAAAAAAAAATCACAAGAGAAAATTCCACCAAACAAAGAACAAACAAGAAGCGCCTCTATGTGTGAATCGCGGCACCACCCCCACCCCACCCCTTCCCTTCCCTCTCCTCTCCTCTCCCCTTTCCTTCCCCCTGCACATCCCTCCCTCTCCCTCCCCTCCCCTTCCCCCTGTACACCCATCCCTCCCTTTCCCCTTAACCCTAGCCCCTCCCTCACCATTCCTGCCATTCTTCCCCTCCCTACTACCCCCTCCCTCTCTCCTCTCCCCTCCCCTCTTCCCTCCTCCCCTCCCCATCCCTGCCCTCCCTCTCCCTCTCTCCCTCCCCTTACTTCCCCCTCCCTCCCCATGCCTGCCATTTTTCCCCTCCCCTTCCCACTCCCTCTCCTCTCCCTCCCTTACTTCCCTCCTCCCTCCCCATCCCTCCCCTCCCCTCTCCTCCCCCCTCCCTCACCCCCACCCACTTCCTCCCCATCCCTGCCATTCTTCCCTCCCCTTACCCCCTCCCTCTTCCCATAGTCCCCCCCCTCTTCCTTCCTCCTCCCTCCCCATCCCTGCCCTCCTTCTCCTCTCCCCCTCTCCCTCTCCCTTCCCTGCCCCTACCCCCCCCCAAAAAAAAAAAAGCCCGCCAAAATAAACAATCTGTTTTGTCCTCAATTTCGAGTCATAATTTCACACGGTCTTTCGGCACTTTCTCTTCCCTACCTGTGAACTTCACTGTTTTTTACTTTCTTTTTTTTTTGGACAATTACTGTTATTGTTATTGCTGGCTCTTTTTCTATGTTTTCGGATGTTAAAGGAATTTTTCGTTCTTACATTCAACATCCTTATCATTGTTATCGGTAATTGCAGTAATTGTAGAATTTGTAGAATAGTATTAGTTTCATTATTATTATTACTTTCATTGCCAGTATCGGTATTAATATCACTATTACAGTTTCTCCTTTTATTTGGTAATATATCCAAAGTAGGTAGATCAATAACTGATTTTTTTTTACCAAATTGTACATGAAAACTTATACAATTAAGACTAAGTAATGTTATCTTCCTCCCCCTCCCCCCTTTCATTGTCTTTCATTCCTTTTTTTCTCTCTTTTTCTTTCTCCCTCTCCTTCACCTCCCCCTTTCCCTTCATTTTCTTTCTCCTTTCCCCTCCCTCTCCTAACGTTTCCCCTTTCCCCATCCTTTCCCTTTCCCCCAATCATCCTCTCCCTCTCTTCCCTATCCCCCTTCCTTCCCCTTCTCCCTTCCATCCTACCTGCTCCTTTATCCTCTCTCCTTCCCCCTCCCCTCTTTCCCCCCAACTTGCCACCCCAACACCGCCAGCTATCCCTCCCTCTTTTCCCCTCCATCTCTGTTGCTACCTCCCCTCCCCTCTTTCCCCTCCCTCCTTCCACCCTTTCCCCAACCGGTCATCCCCCTTTCCCTTCCCTTATCTCATACCCTTTCCATCTCTTTTTCCCTCCTCTTCATATTTCCCCTCTTTCCCTTTCCATCTCTCCGCCCTTTCCCTTTCCATCTCTCCTTCCCTTCCCTCTCTCCCTCTTTCCCCAACCAACCACCCCCCTATCCTTTTCCATCTTTGCTCCCTTTCCTCCCCTCTTCCCCCTCCCTTTTCCCCTCTTTCCCTAACCAACCAACCCCCTTTCCCTTTCCATCTCTCTTCCCTCCACTTCTCCCCTCTTTTCCCCCAACCAACCACCCCCTTTCCCTTTCCATCTCCCTTGCTCTGTCTTCCCCTCCCCTGTCCTTTCCCTCAACCAACCTCCCCCTTACCCTTTCCATCTCTGCTTCCATCCCCTCTTCCCCCCTCCTTCTCCCCTCTTTCCCCAACCCCAACCCTCCCTCTTTCCCCTTTCCATCTCTGCTCCTTCTCCCCTCTCCTTCCCTAACCAACCACCCTCTTTCCCTTTCCATCTCTGCTCCTTTCCCCCTCTCCTTCCCCTTTCCCCCCTTTTCCCTTTCCATCTCTGCTCTTCCCTCCCCTTCTCCATCTCCTTCCCCTTTCCATCTCTGCTCCCTTCCCTTCTCCCCTCTTTCCCCAACCAGCCGCCCCTCTCTTTCCCTTTCCATCTCTCTGCTCCTTCCCTCCTCTCCTCTTTCCCCGTTCCATCTCTGCTCCTTTCCATCTCTGCCTTTCCCTCTTTCCCCTTAACCAACCACCCCCTTTCCCCCTTTCATCATCTCTGCTCCTTTCCCCTCTCCTTCCATCCCCTCTTCCCCCTCCCTTCTCCCCTCTTTCCCTTTCCCCTCTCCTTCCCTCCCCTCTTCCCACTCCCTTCTCCCCTCTTTCCCTCAACCGACCGCCGCCTTCCCTTTCGCCGGCGCCCTCGACCCCCTCCGGAGTGCCTTCCCTTCCTCCTCGACGTCTCAGGGCCCGAGGCAGCTTCCTTCGAGAAACTTTGGGGACTTCTTGCCCGCCTTCGCCCGCCACCGCGCTGCGTTCTTGCGGTTTATCATCCTTCTTCTTCTTCTTCTTCATCTTTTTTTTTCTTTTTTCTTCTTCGTCTTTTTCTTTTTCTTCTTCATCTTTCTCTTTTTCTTCTTCATCTTTCTCTTTTTCTTTTTCTTCTTTCTCTTTTTCTTTTACTTTATTTTTCCTTTTTTATTTATTGTGTTTTCTTCTGCTCCTTCTTTATCCGTCTATTTTTCTTTCTCTTTATTGTCTCTCTCTCTCTCTCTCCTTATTCTTCTTTCTTTTCTTTCTCATCTTCCTACTTCGTTTTCTTTTTCCTCTTTGGTGCGTTTATCTTTTCTATGCGTTCTCTTTTTTTCTTGAAGTTATCACTGCTTTCGTTATTTCTACCATTCAATTACCTCATTTTCTCATTCCACTTCCTATTAACTAATTATCGTATTTTCCTTCACTAATTCCAATTATCTCTTTCTCTTCAAAGTTCAGTCATCTATTACGCAATTCACTCGTCATCGTCTCTTTCTCTCCATCTTTTTTCCATTCTTAATCATCTTCATTTTTCTCTCTGCCTTTTCGTCATATACACTCCTCGCTTTTGTCAAATTTCGTTTTTCACCAAACAGCTGCATGTCATATTTCAAGAAGACAATCCTCCATGTGAAACCAGTCCATTTCTCTCGATTTGTTTGTCTGCCTGTCTTTCTCTTTCTCTCCCTCTTCCCTCTTTCTACGTAGCCCTTCTCTCTCTCCCTACTCTCTGCCTCTCTCTCTCTCCCTCTCTCTCTCTCTCTCTCTCTCTCTCTCTCTCTCTCTCTCTCTCTCTCTCTCTTCTCTCTCCTCTCTCTTTTCTCGCCACCCCTCCCCTCTCTCTCTCTCTCTCCCCCCTTTTTCTCTCTCTCACTCCCCCCCTTTCTCTCTCTTCTCTCTCTACCTCCTCCCTTCCTCTCTCTCTCTCTCTCCCCTTTCTCTCTCTTCTCTCACTCTCCCCCTCTCTTTCTTTCCCTCTCACTCTCTCTCTCCCCCTCTCTCTCATTGCTCTCAGCCCTCGCAAAAAATAAGGCTAAATCTAATATATATATATATATATATATATATATATATATATATATATATATATAAAAATATATAAGGCTGAATATATATATAAAAAAGATGAAAAAATAAAATAAATAAATAAATAAAACCATCCCAAGTTAACCTCCCTCCGAATGACTACCGAACACTGACTGGCTTTGGCTTCACTCTCCCTAAAAAGCCAAACGACATAGTATAACAAATGACACAGTTACATTGATCTAGACCTGCATAAATACATAATAAAATTGATACGTTTGGTTTGGAGGAAGGGGAGGGAAGGAGAGGGAGGGGGGAGGGAAGGAGAGGGAAAGAGGGAGAGAGAGAGAGAGTGAGAGAGAATAAATGTAGACGCTATGCACCATTAAAAAAATAAAGTTTAAAGCAAGAGAGAAAGAGAGAGAGAGAGAGAGACAAGGAGAGGGAGAGAGGGAGGGAGGGAGGAAGGAAGGAAGGAAGGAAGGAAGGAAGGAAGGAAGAGAAGGAGAGGGAGAAGGAAGGGAGAGGGAAGGAAGGGAAGGAGAAGGAGAGAGAGAGAGAGAGAGAGAGAGAGAGAGAGAGAGAGAGAGAGAGAGAGAGAGAGAGAGAGAGAGAGAGAGAGAGAGAGAGAGAGAGACGGGAGGAAGGTAGATAGATAGAGAGATAGAGAAAGAAAGCGCGACAGAACCAAACAAAGAAAACCAAACAAACAAACAAACAGACGGAAAAGGTCTCGCGGGCGCTGCGAATGACACGCCCACTCAAGCTACAGACGGAGTTTAATCTCAGCTTTTCGAAAAAAAAACCCTCCGGCAGTCGGTCTCTACCCCCCCCCCCCCCCGCCCTCTTCCACCTCCCCCGATAAACCCTTTAAGAATCGGTCCAGACCTTTTCTGGTCTGTGTCCTCGTCTCGTGCGTATTATTGGTCTGTCCCGCTTCTTCTTCTTTTTATCTTTCGTGTTTTTATTCTTTTCTTTTCTCGTTCTTTTTCAAGCTTCCCTTTCTTCTTTTTTCTTCTCCTAGTATTATTTTTTCCTATTAACCTTTTCTCTTTTCTTCTACTAATATGATCTTTTCATGATATTATCATTCTTCTCTTTTTTTTTACTCTTCCCACACAAACATTCTCTTCCTCGCCTTCCTCTTATATATATATATATATATATATATATATATATATATATATATATATATATATATATATATATATATATATGTGTGTGTGTGTGTGTGTGTGTGTATTACCAAACGCCAGACATTAATCAAAAGCCTATGAAGCAATTCCTTCACCGCTATTTTCAACCGCCAACCCACACGACGCTCTCCCACGCCGATCTCAATTCGGAGTTTAATATATATATATATATATATATATATATATATAT
>NC_091550.1:7573548-7586048 GCF_042767895.1 Penaeus vannamei
TCCCCTCTTCTCCTTTCCTCTCCTCCCCTTTTCCTTTTCTCATCCTCCCCACTCTTCTCCTTTCCTCTCCTCTCCTCCCCTTCCCCTCTTCTCCTTTCCCCTACTCCTCCCCAATCTTCTCCTTTCACTCCTCCCTCTCTCTCCCCCTTTCCCTCCTCCCCTCCTCTCCCCTCCCCCCTTCTCCTCCATCAGGACACTTAACTCCCTTGCCATCTCCTCTCTCCCTCGCCCCTTCCCTCTCAGCCGCATCTCAAATTCAGAAAAGGCAACAAAAAAACTTTCTTCTTCTTTTTCTTTTTTAAAGACAGCTGCCACGTCATCCACATTACCTTGCACTCGGGTACCGTTTCATCTTCTTGATAACTCGCTCTCTCTTTTTCTTTCAAATTGTTATTTTTATTATCGCAAAATGACACGGAGACGAAGTAAAAAGGTTAGGTTAACCTGACCTCTGAGTGGTGGCTCACTTTCTACAATAAATAAATATATGAATAAACACACAAATAAATATAACAATAATAATAATAATAATAATGATAATAATGATGATGATAATAATAATAACAATAAAAATAATAATAAAAAGGAAGCTTCTCAGAGATAAATAGACAGATAATCCTCACTTTCTGTAAAAGAGAGAGAGAGAGAGAGAGAGAGAGAGAGAGAGAGAGAGAGAGAGAGAGAGAGAGAGAGAGAGAGAGAGAGAGAGAGGGAGAGAGAGAGAGAGGGGGAGGGAGAGAGGGAGAGAGGGAGAGAGGGAGAGAGGGAGAGAGAGAGAGAGAGAGAGAGAGAGAGAGAGAGAGAGAGAGAGAGAGAGAGAGAGAGAGAGAGAGAGAGAGAGAGAGAGAGAGAGAGAGAGAGAGAGAGGGGAATGTAAATAACAATAATAAGGTGGCTTATCCCAGATAAAGAGGAGAAAGATAACCCTCACTTTATGTATATAAAGAGCCCACAGATCACCCTTTCTAAAAAATAATAATAATAATAATAAAATAAAAAAAGTAAAATAAAAAAAAACTCATTTTATGCAGCGACACATCTTGCATCCCTGCCCCCCCCCCCCTCCCCTTCCCCGCCTGGCGTAACCCACCCGCGGCAAGGAAAAAAAATCTTTTGAAATGTTTCAGCTGAAAAGACGTGTCTCACAGTCACGTCACAGGCCAACAACATCATGTCAGATCATTTCTCTTGCGTCATTTATATTTCCTCTTTCTTTTTTCCTTTTTTTTCTTCCTCAATCATCTCGTGCGTTATCTTTCTTATCTTTCTCTGTGGGTTCTTTCTTTCTTCTTACTATTTCTCTTCTTTTTCTCCTCTTCATTTTCTTCCTCCTTCTCCTCTTCATCTTCTTCTTCCTCCTCCTCATCTTCTTCTTCCTCCTCCTTCTCTTCTGCTTCTTCTTCTTCCACCTCCTCCTCCTCCTCCTCTTCATCTTCTTCTTCCTCCTCTTCATCTTCTTCTTCCTCCTCTTCATCTTCTTCTTCTTCCTCCTCTTCTGCTTCTTCTTCCTCCTCCTCCTCTTCATCTTCTTCTTCCTCCACCTCTTCATCGTCTTTTTCCTCCTCCTCCTCTTCTTCATCTTCGTCGTGTCTATCGGCCGGTTTGTTAAAATAGTGCGAGGCCCAACCCAAGAAATATTCACATACACCGACATTCACATCCATAGAAATATAAGCACATCTGTCCATCTATCTCACAGATATACACTCATCTACCTATCTGTCCGGAAGATACGCATGTCTAGGCTGATAGATATGTATTCTTATCTATGTATAGGCACGTCCCTGAAATGAATACTCAGTGGGTCGGGCCGGGAACAATTTGAACAAACTGGTCGTGCATCTCTTTGAGGACTGTTTGTGTGGGTGCGAGTTCCCACCGGTATGGCTGAGTGTTGGAGCTGGTGTTGGAGATCCACAGGGGGGAGTTAGAGAGGCTCCCCGGTGGCTGCTGCTTCCCTGGTGGTGGTGCTGGGGGATCCTGAGGCGATACTCGATCCCAAAATGCAAATAATTAAACAGGTAGAGGAGAGGAAGCAACAAGGGGTTATTATTATTGTTATTATAATAAGCTATATAAAGAGCCACACTGAGAAATCGAGGTTTACACCACCAAAGGTGTCAGTGCAGGTCAAGATACAGCTAAGAAAGAATGAAAGAATAGAAAGTCAGCTAATTACGTAAGAAAAACATGTTAGCTGATCTTTTAAACTTATCAAGAGTCGGAGAAGTTACAATCTCTGAAGGCAATCTATTCCAAAGTCTACAAATAGCAGGAAAAAAGCATCTAGAAAACTGACTTGTAGACGATCGACTTACATCAAATATCATTGAATTGGGGCCATAGAACTTCTGGTAATTCTTGCAGGTTAATAAAAATCAGGTAAAAAACTTATATAGGGGAGGGAAAGGAAGGTAAAGTTGCGAATTTTGTAAGTAAGGGGTGTAGGCGAAACCCTTTGCATGTCGTTTTGCACCATTTGTTCACGCCTGAGCCTTAGGTGCGGTGGCAGGAGGCAAGTCTGAATGGACTTCCACAGTATCTTTGAGCTATTTATGACTAAATAAATAGCTCAAAGAACTAAAAAGAACTCAAGAACATGATTTTTTAAATGTGATTTTGTGTTTTCAATACTCTTATTCATTTCGTAAGAGTATTTAGTATTTATTGCTCGATCTCGTTCCGGAATCTACAGCTAAAGTACACGGGAGGTGACCGGGGGAGCCAGTCAGGTCTCGGCAGTGAGTAGCGAGAAGCGCCTGCTGATGAGTGAGTGAGGACGAGACAAGAAGAAATGGAAGGAGAGGAAGAAGAAGGAGGAGAGGAAGAAGAAGGAGGAGGAGAGGAAGAAGAAGGAGGAGGAGAGGAAGAAGAAGGAGGAGGAGAGGAGAAAGAAGAAGGAGAGGAAAACAGGAGAACCAACCAACCTGGGCAACTTGTCGAGTTGCAATGTTGCGGATCGTGGTTGCTACACCCTCTTCTTCTCCTTTCCCCTCTCCTTCTTCTTCCTCTTCTCCTTTTATCCCCTCCTCCTCCTTCTTCCTCTTCTCCTTTCCCCCCTCCTCCTTCTTCCTCTTCTTCTCCTTTCCCCCCTCTTTCTTCTTCTTCCTCTCCTTCCTTTTCTCCTTCTCTCTACCACCCACCTGCTCGACCAAACATGAAAAAAGTAAAAAAAAAAAAAAGTTTCAAAAACACCAGCCCCGGAGCCCCATTGCAGTCCGAGTGCCGTTATGCAAGGATCAATACGTAAATACTTGGCAATGAACCGATAAAAAAAGTTTAATTGCATGAGGCTTTGAGGGTTATTGTTGCTGAAGTTGTTTTTGTTCCACCCTCTCTCTCTCTTTCTCTCTTTTTCTATTTTCTCTTTCTTTCTCTCTCTCTCTCGTTCTCTCTTTTCTCTTTCTTTCTTTCTTTCTCTTTCTCTTTCTCTCTCTCTTTCTCTTTCTCTCTTTCCCTCTCCCTCTCTCTCCCCCCACCTCCCTCTCTCCTTCCCCCTCTCCCTCCCTCTCTCTTCCTCCATTCTCTCCCCCCCCCTCTCTCTCTCTCCCTCTCCACCTTTCTCTCTCTCCTTCTCCATCTCCCTCAACTTCATTTTTCGGTTCAATAGTTTGTCTTGCATTTCGTCGCTCTCTCAGAATCCACTCTCCGTCATACCACAGGCGCTCTCGTTCCCACGCACAGTCAGTCATTCCTCGGCCTAACACATATAACACACGTCTAACACAACTTTAAATAACTTTAAATGTTGGGATTTTTAAGGGACCACCTCTGTCATTCCTGTTACACGTAAGCCTAACACAAGCCTATCACATCTAACACATCGTAACACACGAACCTAACCTAACACACAAGCCAACCCTAACACAGAAGCTTAATGCACCTAACACACCTAATTCACAAGCCTATATCGGGACTTTCAAGTGACTTCCCCCCCTCCTCTCAACCCCCCACCACTCCCTCCCCCTCTTCCTCATCCCATCCCATGTGACATCCCTTAATACCACTCCCCCCCCCTCCCCCCGAGTGAATTCAAGTGCCATCTCGACCTCCAACACCCAAGGACGAGTGCCACCTCCTCCCCCCCCACCCCCCCTTCTCCCCTCCTTACCCCTCCCCACTCTTCCCCCCGGCTGACCTCCACTCCCCCCCACTCTTCCCCCCCCGGGGCTGACCTCCACTCCCCCCCCCCTCACTCTTCCCCACCCCGGGTTGACCTCCACTCCACCCCCTCACTCTTCCCCACCCCGGGTTGGCCTCCATTCCCCCCCTCACTCTTCCCCACCCCGGGTTGACCTACCCTGAGATGCTCCTCGGGGTTAATTCGGAGGACTCGGCCAGGTCCTTTCGAGATTTCTCCGATATTCTGAGGTGGGAAGGTGGGTAGGGGAGGGAGGGGGAGGGATAGGAAGAAAGGAGAGGAGGAGGGTGAGGAGGGAGGGGAGGGGAGGAGGGTGAGGAGGGAGGGGAGGGGAAGGAAGGAGGGTGAAGGAAGGGAGGGAGGAGGGATAGCCCCCCTTCCCCCTCTCTTTCTTTCTCTTTTTCTCTCTCTATCTCGTTTTATCTCTATCTCCCGCTCCCCCTCCCTCCCTCCTTCCCTCTCTCTCCTTCTCCTCCCTCCCTCCACGCCTCCCTCCTCATCCCCCCACCCCCCAAAAGGGAAAAGAGGGGGGAGGGGGCTATGAGGACCCCCCCCCCCTCCCGTTCCTCGCCACGTGTTCTCTGACGGAGAGTGGAGGCGCGTTAGGAGAGGTCCCCCCCTCCCCCCCTCCCCCTGGTGTGACTGAACCCTGGGACTTCATCTTTTGACTAACGCGGATGAATTCTTCCCAGCGGGTTGATGTCATGCGACGTTTCAACTTCTTCTCTCTCTCTCTCTCTCTCTCTCTCTCTCTCTCTCTCTCTCTCTCGTTCTCTCGCTCTCTCTCTCTCGTTCTCTCTCTCTCTCTCTCTCGTTCATTCCTTCACTCTCTCTCTCTCTCTCTCTCTCTCTCTCTCTCTCTCTCTCTCTCTCTCTTACTCTCTCTCTCTCTCTCTCGTTCTCTCGCTCGTTCTCTTCTCTTCTCTTCTCTTCTCTCTCTTTCTCTCTCTCTCGTTCTCTCGCTCTCTCGTTCTCTCGCTCTTCTCTTTTTCGCTTCTCTCTGTCTCGTTCTCTCGCTCCTTCTCTCGCCCTCTCTCTCTCGTTCTCCTCTCTCTCTCTCCTTCTCTCTCTCTCTCTTATCTCTCTCTCTCTCTCTCTCTCTCTCTCGCTCTCTCTCTTTCATACGACGCTTCTTCTTCTCTCTCTCTCTCTCTCGTTCTCTCTCTTTCATACGACGCTTTTTCTTTTCTCTCTCTCTTTCTCTTTTTTTTCTCTCTCTCTCTTTCATACGACGCTTCTTCTTCTTCTTCTTCTTCTACTTCTCTCTATCTTTCTCTCTCTTGCTGGATATGCATTAAAATATCCACACGTAGGTTAGCTGACAAATGCGTATAAACTTATGGAAAAAATCTTTACTTTCACATTTCTTTGGATCTATTCAATAGAAAACCAAGCCACATTGAGTCTCAAACACAAAGGAAATATTAATGAAGTTATTTCAGTATCACCTGATTAAACTAATATGCAAAACATATTATTAACACCGAAATTACCTTTAATCATAGCAAAACACTGTCACTAAGTCAATTTCTCCAAAATAACATAATAATAATAATAATAATAATCATAATAATAATAATAACAACAATAACAACAACAACAGCAACGGAAAAGCGAAATTCAAATTTTAAATCCTAACCGTCACCGATGAATGTATATGAAAAATCATCAATTGGCCCAACAGTATTCCTACCATAAAGGTCAATCCTAGATCTATTAATTTTTGTTGCAATCGCAGGCTCATAAAAAATAAAATAAAAATAAAAGAAATAAAGAAAACGACTGGAAACCAAATAACGGAATTGACAGCGATCGATAGATAATTGGGTTTTGACAAAGAGGAAGCTCGCTACCTTTCGATTCTGCTATTCTCTCTCTTAATTAATATTTCTCTCTCTCTTTCCCTTTTTTCTCTCTCTGTCTCTCTGTCTCTCTCTGTCTGTCTGTCTGTCTGTCTGTCTCTCTCCTTTCTTCCCCCTTTTTCTTTCTCTTATTTATCATTCATCTCCCTTTCTCATACAACTGCTTTCTGAAATTATTCATAAAGAACATACCTAAAGAATACCCGTAAATAGACAAAAATGAAAGAAAATAAAATAGATAAATAGAAACAGCAGCATATAAATCTATAAAAAAACAGCAGATAAATAGACAGATAGACAGACAAACAAACATACAAACATTAATCTCCAGATGCCACTTTCATACAAAAACAAACAAACAAACGAACGAAAGAAAGCAAATCCTAAGTTAAATCAAGTTAAATATTTTTTGTTGCTATTGTTTCCTTTCTTGAGAGAAGCTGCATGACTTCGGATTCAATTAACTCTCCTTCTCTTTAGGAACAAATGCCTTTTACTAGTTACAAGGTCTCAAAGACAATCATTTGCATGTATACACATTTCCTAGACGTCTGTCTTTCTCTGTATATTACTCTTTCTCTTTTTTTTCTTTCTATCTTTCTTTCTTTCTTATATATATGTATATATATATATATATATATATATATATATATATATATATATATATATATATATATATATATATATATATATATATATATATATATATATATATATATATATATATATATATATATATATATATTGCACACACATATCTAGATACACACATCATACACACATATCTACATACACACATATCTACATACACACATATCTACATACACAAACACACATATCTACATACACACATATCTACATACATACACACACACATATCTACATACATACACACACACACATATCTACATACACACACACACATATCTACATACATACACACACACACATATCTACATACATACACACACACACACATATCTACATACACACACACACATATCTACATACACACACACACATATCTACATACACACATATCTACATACACACATATCTACATACACACATATCTACATACACACATATCTACATACACACATATCTACATACACACATATCTACATACACACATATCTACATACACACATATCTACATACACACATATCTACATACACACATATCTACATACACACACACACATATCTACATACACACACACACATATCTACATACATACACACACACACACATATCTACATACATACACACACACACATATCTACATACATACACACACACACATATATCTACATACATACACACACACATATCTACATACATACACACACACACATATCTACATACATACACACACACATATCTACATACATACACACACAGACATATCTACATACATACACACACACACACATATATATGTGTGTGTGTGTGTGTGTGTGTGTGTGTGTGTGTGTGTGTGTGTGTGTGTGTGTGTGTGTGTGTGTGTGTGTGTGTGTGTGTGTACTCGTATTGCTGGATCTCCTCGTCCTTCCTCCCTCCGTTCCTTCCCCCAAAGACTCTTTCTCGCTTTACCTTTTTTCCCTTCTTTCTCTCTCTCCCTCCACTTGTCTCCCATTCACTTCCTCCCCCGGCCATGTCAATAGTCTCCCTCTCCCCGCGTTTTTCAATTCCCTACTTCACTGTTTAGTTCTATCTTTTCCTTTTCTTTCTTTTTTTACTTGTCTCTCTTTCTTTTTCTCTTTCCTCGTTTTGCTTTCCCTTCAAATTTTATTTTTACTTATCTTTCCCTCTCTCTCTCTCTTTCCCCTTTTCTCTTTTTTTTTCTTTCCTTTTCGCTTTTATTTTCCTTTACTCTCCCCCCCCTTTCTCTCTCTTCTTTTTCTTCTCATCACCTTCTTCTCGCCAACTTTTCTTCTTCCCTAATTTCTTTTCTATTCTTAACTCTCTCTCTTCCCCTTTCGATCCTTTATCCTTGTCTCCTACTTCTCCTCGTCATTCATTCTCCTCTCCTTGCACCTACAATTCTTCCGCTGTCTCTATTCCTCACTTCCTCTCCCCTGTTCCTCGTCTTTCATTTTCTCCGAGTTCCAAATTATTTTCATTTCATCATTCTTTTCTTTTTTTGTAATTCTATCTCCTCCTCACTTGTTCTTTCTCTTCTTGACTTGTTCTCTCTTTAGTTCTTTCTTCTCCTTTCCTCTATAGTTCTTCCTCCTCTCCAGTTCTTTCTATTCTTGGTTTGTTTTCTCTTCTCCTCTCCTGTTATTTTTTCACCTCTTCCTTTTTTTCATTCTTCTCTCTAGTTCGTTCTTCTTCTCCGGCTTTTTCATCTCCTCTCGTTCTTTCTTCTCTCTATTTCTCTCTTCTCTCTTCTCATCTTCGATTCTTTCTTTTCTCTTCTTATCTTCGATTTTTTCTGTTCTCCCTTCTCCTCTTATCTTCGGTTATTTCTGTTCTTCCTTCCCCTCTCATCTTCCGTTCTCTCTTCTCTCCATTTCTTTCCTCTCATCTTCGGTCCTCTCTGTTCTTCTTTCTCCTTTCAACTTCGGTTTACTTTTCTCCCCATTTCTCTCTTCCCATCTTCAATTCTCTCTTCTTAGTTTCGCTTCTTTCTCTTCTCTCCATTTCCTCCTCTTCCGTACTTCCTCGCCAGCACCTTTAGTCGCCGGTTGCTGTTTCGATTCCCGCTGCTTCGTCCTGTGTTCTCATGGCCCGTTGCTCTTCCAGCTGCTCTTATCATTGCCTTCTCTCCTCCTCCTTTCTTCCTTGCCTCTGCCTCTGCTCTTCCTTCTTTCTTCTCCTTTCTTTGGCCTTTCTGCATCAACTCTTCGTAAGTCCTAATGCTCTCGCCTTTCTCCTTTCCATCTTCCACCTTTCACTCTCTCTCTCTTCTCTCTTTTTTCACTCTCTTCTCTCCTCTTCTTTCTCTCTCTTCTCTCTTTTTTTTTCTCTCTCTCTCCCATTCCCGGATGTTCCCTCCTCCAGGAACAACATCCGGGTTCTCCAGCCTCACCTTTATTCTAAACCTAAGCTCCTCACAGGCCTCAAGTATCAAAGGTCTCTCGCCGCCACATAAAAGGTCACAAACCCTTCCGGACGCTGGTATTCCGTCCCTCCTTTCACTAATGAATGGCACCCGCCTTTAGTGCCAGGAGAACCGTCTCGATCACTTCACATTAATACCAAGGGCGACGCTGTGACATGCTATGCACCCTTTCTCGCTTGAATTCCTCCTTCCTTCCTTCCTTCCTTCTGCCTCCTCTCTTCCTTCGCTCTTCTTCGTTCGTTCTCTCTGCCCCTTCTCCTCACTCGCTCTTCTTCCTTCCTTCTCTCTACCTCTTCTCGTGCTCCCCTTTTCACCCTGCTTTCTGTCTCCCCTCTTCTCCCTCCTTTCTGTCTCCCCTCTTCTCCCTCCTTTCTGTCTCCCCTCTTCTCCCTCCTTTCCGTCTCCCCTCTTCTCCCTCCTTTCTGTCTCCCCTCTCTGTCCTTTCTACCCTCCTCTCTGTGCAGCTTTGCATGATTCGGAGGAAGGCACGTCTATTCCCCTGCACGAAGGACGCTGGGTGGCTGATCTTCGCTAGGGTCTGCCGAGTCGTAGGGCTTTCATCAAGGAGATTAAGGGGAGGAAGGCAAGCGTCTGGCGGTGAATGGAAGATACGAGCAGACGTCTCAAAGTGTCTACGAGATCGCGAAATCGTTCAGGTTATTGACGCGAGTTTATGTATAGAGAAGAGATATTGATTTAAGAAAGGGAAAGAAAAACTAGCAAACTAAGAATATAATGTAAAGATAAAGATAAGAATGATAGAAGTGGAAAATCTCACCCAACTAGAAACATAATAATGAAGACCACATTAGTAAATGAAGATAAGAGATATAAAGATAAGATAAACGAAAACAAAAAGAAAATATACAAACGAAGACTCCACCGGTAAATCCTTCAAGGAGAATCTCAATCCCGTCCCCGTTATATTTAGACTAAATATAGACGTTCTGGTCACCTTTTTACAGAACATGACGCGCCTGTCAGCCAATCAAACGTCGAGTTGTTTCGCCCCGCAGCCAATCACCGTTGAGCTGCCACGCGTCGCAGCCAATCAGAGCCGACCAGGTCTCTGCGGCAGACGGATCACCAGCGAAAAAGGTGTCCGAAGAGTCTCTGAATACGAGCGTTACTCTCACTGAGCCGCACGTACTAAGAATGGCTTCCCGGATCCTGACACTTCCAGGCATCTGTTAATTGACCATATGTGCCGCCTCTCTCTCCTTCGCCGGGAGGGTCATGGAGGGTCATGTCGCTGGGGATCATGCACTGTCCGTCGCTAATTGCCCGGGATTTCGTCTCGGAAAAAATTCTCACGTCTTGTGAAATGAGAGATAAGAAATGGCAAAAAAGGAAAGGAAGGATTGGTTGCCTGTGAGTGTGTGCACGTACACATATACCAACGACTTACTTTAAGGAAAGGAGAGATTGGTTGCCTGTGAGTGTGTGCACGTACACATATACCAACGACTTACTTTAAGGAAAGGAGAGATTGGTTGCCTGTGAGTGTGTGCACGTACACATATACCAACGATTTACTTTAAGGAAAGGAGAGATTGGTTGCCTGTGAGTGTGTGCACGTACACATATACCAACGACATACTTTCATGTGCGCATACGTCCTTGCTTGCATCCCAGTACGCGCATCTATGTATCTATCCCGTGTGCAGGCAACTACCCGTCCCTCTCCCGTCCCTTACTCTCCGAATGTGGTACTGCCCCCCCACCCCCCCACCCCCAGGATCCCCCGAGGCCTCGCGTGGGTTTCCAAGATCCGCTGTGGTACTCCCCCCCCCCCCCAACCCCCCCCCGAGGCCTCGCGTGGGTTTCCAAGATCCGCTGTGGTACTGCCCCCCCCCCCCCCCCCGAGGCCTCGCGTGGGTTTCCAAGATCCGCAGTGTACAGTCCGACCCTTTGAATCCTGTAACGGACCCAATATTGCCTCGCCGCCTCCTCTTGCATAGAAACCCCTTTTGTCCGGCCTTTGTTGCAGCATGACCTACTTTGACCTCCTCTCGCTCCGACTCTTTCGCTCGCTCGCTTTCTCTCTCTCTCTTTTTAATTCCTACTATTGTGTGACGATTTTTTTTTCTTTCTTTCTCCCCTTTTTTCTACTTATTTTTTCGGTTGCTTCTTAAGATTTTTTATACGTATTTCTGGACATTCCTTTTTGGGTCACGTTATCTTGTAGAGTGTGTGTGCGTGTGCGTGTGCGTGTGTGCGCCATGAATAAAGATAAAGCCTCGGGATAAAATACCTTCCCATAAAGAAAAATATTCTTTACCTTGCCGCCATTTCCACGCCTTCTGGATGTCCTCCTCGTCCATTACAGCTCGACAAGGATCAGGTTCTGTGATTCTTACCTGTGAAAAACAAAAACAAAATATATATTTACATTCGATTTTTTAGACGGGAATACACTTTCATGAAAACACAGTTAAGGTCCATTCACACATATCAGTTCAATGTCAGTGAAACCCGTGACATATCTGTGCCGTGTCAGTGAATTCCGTGACATATCAGTGCCGTGTCAGTTCAGTGTCAGTGAAACCCGTGACATATCTGTGCCGTGTCAGTGAATATCGTGACATATCAGTGCCGTGTCAGTTCAGTGTCAGTGAAACCCGTGACATATCTGTGCCGTGTCAGTGAATTCCGTGACATATCAGTGCCGTGTCAGTTCAGTGTCAGTGAAATCCGTGACGCTTCAGTGACGTCTGTTCACCGCAGTGCGTCCGTACAGCGTGAAATCAGTGACCTCCAAGATGGCAAAGTTTTCAGGAGGAATTGGAAATGATTCCCATAATTCTTGATGGAGAGGACGAGGCTGGGCATACGCTGAAGAAAAGAAAGTGAGAACAAGAAACGTGGGACAAACGAGAGTAGGAGAGTTTGCTAATCTGTTCAAGGAGTGAACTAAAGGAACAAAATTCAGACTTTCTGAAATGGCTTCATCACTGAATGTACGAATGGGCCTTTGCGCTTTCTTGCTCTCTCTCACTCTCTCACTCTCTCACTCTCTCTCTTTCTCTCTTTCTCTCTTTCTCTCTCTGTCTCTGTCTCTCTGTCTCTCTGTCTCTCTGTCTCTCTCTCTCTCTCTCTCTCTCTCTCTCTCTCTCTCTCTCTCTCTCTCTCTCTCTCTCACTCACTCACTCACTCACTCACTCACTCACTCACTCTGTGTGTGTATGTGTGTGTGTGTGTGTGTGTGTGTGTGTGTGTGTGTGTGTGTGTGTGTGTGTGTGTGTGTGTGTGTGTGTGTGTGTATGCGCGCGCGCGCGCGCGCGCGCCTCTACTTGTCTCTTTATCTTCTCTCATTCATTTTTCTCCCTATATCTTCGTCTATTTGGCTGTACGTCTATCTGGTTCTGTATCTCTCTCTCTCTCTCTCTCTCTCTCTCTCTCTCTTTCTTTCTTTCTCTCTCTCTC
>NC_091550.1:7591048-7605334 GCF_042767895.1 Penaeus vannamei
TCTCCATACCCTTTTACATCGTTCTTCTTCTCATTCCCTTTCGCTAACTAACTCGCGTCTTTAAACCTCTCGAAATGTGCATTTAAAAATCTCCCAACATGGGGGCCTTTTATTCGTCTTTATTTACCAAAACTGGCAACTCTGCAACTGAGGACGAGAGTTGCCATTTCAGATTTTCTCGGTAACATGTAAATAAGCTCCGACCGTAATCCTCTTCTACTCTTCTCTTCCCTTCCTTCAATCCCTCTACCTCTTTCCTCTCTACATTTTCTCTTTTTTCTCTGTTTCTCTATTTTCCGCCTCCCTCCCTCTCTCTCTTGTTTATCTCCCTTTCCTCCATACCTTATTTCCTCTTCTTTCACCTGCCCCTCCTCCTCTCTCCTTATCTCCCCATTCTCTGCATCTTCCGGCCTTCTCCTCTCCCTAACGTTATTTCCCCTTCTCCTTCCCCTCTTCTTTTACTCTCTCCCTCTCTCCATCTTCCGTCCCTCTTATTCCCAATTTTATCTACCCTTCTTCTTCCTCCCCTCCTCTTTTACTCCCTCCCTCTCTCCATCTCCCGTTGCTCTCCTCTCCCGCAACCTATTCCCAAACTTTATTTCCCCTTCTCCTTCCTCCTCTCTTCTTTTACGCCCTCCCTCTCTCCATCCTTTCTCCCCTCTTCCCCGTTTTCCTTCTCCTTCCCCCTCTTCCTCTCCCCTTTCACTCGCAGCTCCAACCCCGAGGCAAGGTTATGATTGGTTCGGATAAGTTGTGAGTAAAACTTTGCTTCTCTATCTGTCTGTCCTGTTTGTCTGCTCTCTGCTTCCTCCGTCGTATCTCCTGGTTCTCTATTCTTTTTCCTTCTTGATTTCTCTCTCTCTCTCTCTCTCTCTCTCTCTCTCTCTCTCTCTCATTCTTTTTTCTATCTCTTTTTCTTTCTTTCTCTCTCTCTCTCAGTCTCTCTCTCTCTCTCATTTTTCCTCTCTTTCCTCCTTTCTTTCTTTCTTTCTTTCTTTCTTTCTTTCTTTCTTTCTTTCTTTCTTTCTTTCTTTCTTTCTTTCTTTCTTTCTTTCTTTCTTTCTTTCTTTCTCTCTCTCTCTCTCTCTCTCTCTCTCTCTCTCTCTTATATATATATATATATATATATATATATATGCTTCCGTTTGTCTGTCTCTTTTCCTTTGCTACTGCCTCCTCCCTCCCCCTTGCTTCCTCTATTTCTCCCTCTCCTCGTTATTTCTGATCCCTATTTTCTCTTTCTCTTTTGTTCTGTTCCTCTCTATATATATAACCCATTATCTCTCTCTCTATCTCTACCCACTCCTTCTCCCTCTATCCCATATTCCCCCCCTCTCTCTCATTATTATCTACTCCCTCTCCCTCTCTCTATCCTCTCACTTTCTCTTTCTCTCTCTCTCTCTCTCTGTCCCCCACTCCTCACTCCCTCTCTATCCCACAATCCCTTTCTCCCTTTCTCTCTATCCCTCCCACTCCCTCTTCTGGAGTCCCTTTTATGTAGATGAGAGTGTGATGCTCAACTAATACCCAACCTAATTCCCCCACTCCCTCTTCCTTTCACTATCCCCGATTCCCTCTCCTCTCTATCCTTCCCACTCCCTCCCTCTATCCCTGACTACCTCTGCCTCTTTCTCTATCCCTCCAACTCCCTCTCCCTCTCTCTCTATCCTTCCAACTCCCTCTCCCTCTATCCCTCCATCTCCCTCTCTCTCTCTCTATCCCTCCAACTCCCATTCCCTCTTTCTCTATCCTTACAACTTCCTCTCCCTCTCTCCCTACCCCCCCCCCCCTCTCGTAAGAACTGCGATGCCCAAATAATACCCGACCTGGCAACCCCCCTCCCTGGCACGGCGAACGTCAACAGAGCTTCCCAAAGGCGTGGCTTGATCGCACCGGGAAGAAGAAGAAGAAGAAGAAGAAGAAGAAGAAGAAGAAGAAGATGAAGAAAGAGGAAAGAAGAAGAAAGAGAAGAAGAAAAGAAGAAGAGGAAGAAGGAGAAGAAGAAAAAAAAGAGAAGAAGAAAAAGAATTAAGAAAAGAAGAAAATGAATTAAGAGAAGAAGAGAGAGAAAAAGAAGAAGAAAGAGAAGAAAGGGAGGAGGAAAAGGAGAAGAAAAAAGAGAAGAAGAAGAAGAAGAAAAGAAAAAGAAGAAAAAAGAGAAGAAAAAGAAAAAGAAGAAGAAACAAAAAAAGCACCTCAATGTCTACCTGCAGAGGCCATGTTTGTTCACGCTCTCTTCCCGAGCCCAATAAGCATGGGTGGTGCGCGAGCATATTCTTACACGCGCACACATGTTGGCGTGAGTGAGCTGGCTTGCGTGGAAAAGGGGACCGGGAGATGTGTTCGTTCGTTCGTACGAGCATGACGTGAGTTTTTTTTTATTTACAAGGGAATGTATGCACGTGTAGAGAGAGGCACATGCATAAGCGTAAAGGCGAGTAGGTGTATGCAGACTAGCACGCACGCACGCACGCACGCACAGACAAACACACAAAAAAAGAAAGAAAGAAAGAAAAATGAATATATAAAAAAATCCACCTCCCCTCACACCCACCCCCAACACACACACACACACACACACGCACACGCACACGCACACGCACACGCACACGCACACACACACACACACACACCCAACACACACACACACACACCCAACACACACACACACACACACACACACACACACACACACACACACAACCCCTTCCCCTCCCCCCTCCCCCACCTCCCCGCCCACCTTCCAGCGCCTCGTATTCTTTAAAGCACAAACGACCTTTCTCGCGCGGGGAAAAGAGGCAGAGAATTGGAAACGAAATTCTTAAGAATGTTAATTGTTTTCTGAGTATTTCGTGATTTTTTTCTCTCTTTCTCTCTTTTTTTCTTTCTTTCTTTCTTACCTGTTTTCTGAATATTTCGTGATTTTTTTTCTTTCTCCCTTCCTTCCTTCTTTCTTTCTTTTTTTCTTTCTTTCTTACTTACCTGTTTTCTGAATATTTCGTGATTTTTTTCTTTCTCTCTTCCTTCCTTCCTTTCTTTCTTACTTAATTTCTCGCTTTCTTTCTTACTTTCTCTCTTTCTATTTTTTTTCTTAATTTCACTTTTTATAAAGAATAATGGATGAATATTTAAGATTTTTTCTCGCGTTCGAAACTTTTTTTATTTCATTTTTTTCATTTTTTTTTGCAAAGAATTATAGGAAAATATTCCAGACCGGATTCACTTATCAACGTTCGCTATTTTTCTTTCTCTCTCTCGTCTAAATATCCTACGATTTTCTCATATTTCCTGCCTCGTTTTCCTTCTCTCTCTCTCTCTTCTCATTTACCCTTTATTAAAAAAAAAGTAATAATAATAACAAAAAATATAAGCAAATAATAAAAAATGAAAAAAATAAACATTACTAATAATAATAACGAAAAATAATAGATGAATTTCCGAGATTTAGACACCATATGTTTAAAAAAAAAAAAGTGATATTTTTGTCAACCACGAAGTTTCTTGTGGCGTCACGTGACCACACCGACCGCCACACCACTATAATCATGCGTCGCCGTCGCCTTTATGCCCTTGTTACATAAGGAATGCGTTTCTTGCCTGTCTTTTTGATTGGTTTTCTGTCTGTTTGATTGTTATTTTTTTTTTTTTTGTCACTATATTTGTCTGGTTTTGATTCTTTATTTTTGTTTGTCTTTCTTCCTCTCTATCTATCTATCTATCAGGATATCTATTTCTTTATCTATATACGCACAGGTAAAGGCGCAGGCACACGCATATTTAAACATAGACACACACGCGCGCACACACACACACACACACACACACACACACACACACACACACACACACACACACACACACACACACACACCACACACACACATACACACACACGTTCCCCCTCCCCCCCATCCTACCCCTCATCTCCACCCCCCCTACCCACGCAACCCACCTCCACCCTCCAACCTCCCCTCCCCCATCCACCTCATCCACCCCCACAGAAGACCCATTACCTACACATACACACACACGTTCCCCCTCCCTCCCATCCTACCCCTTACCCCACCCTACCCCCCCAACTCCCCCTCCCTCCCCACCCCATCCACCTCATCCACCCCAACAGAACACCCATTACCAACCCAAGCCTTAGCGGGGGGGGGGGGGGGTTCAATGGGCTAGTGACGCCGCCCTTTGAAGCCCACAGAGCAAAGGGGGGGGGGGGGGGGTTGTCGACTCGCTCCCCGTCTATCAGATATCAGAGAGACTTGATGGATTTCCTAAAGGGAGCTTGTCTACCGGTGGCGCTCCTCGGGGAAGGGGAGGGAGGGAGGGAAGGGGGAGGGAAGGGAGGGGAAGGAGAAGGGGAAGGGGGAGGAGGAAGGGAGGGAGGGAGGAAGGGAGGAAGGGGAAGAGGGAAGAGGAAGGGGAGGAGGAGGAAGGGAGGGAGGGAGGGGAGGGAGTGGAGGGAAGGGGAAGGAGGGAGGGGGAAGGGGAAGGGGAAGGGAAGGGGGAGGGAGAAGGGAAAGGAGGGAGAAGGGGGAGGGAAGGGGAAAGGGAAGGAGGAGGGAGAGGGAGGGAGAGGGGGAGGGAGGAGGGAAGGAAGGGGAAGGGGGAGGAGGAGGAAGAGGAAGGGAGGAAGGAAAGCAGGATGAAGTGTAAGAAGAGGGGAACGGAGGAGAGAGAGGGAGAGGAGAAGGTGATGAGGTGCTGTCTTTGGGAGAGGAGTGAAGGTATGAGAGTGATATGGCAAGAGGGAGAGAGAGGAAGGGATATAGATAGAAAGACAGCGAGATGAAGAGGAGATCGAGAGGGAAGGAAAGAACTAGAAAAGGAGGAGAGAGGGAGAGGGAGGGAGGGAGGGAGAGAGATGGAGGGAAGGAGGGAAGGAGGGAAGGAGGGAAGGAGGGAGAGAGAGAGAGAGAGAGAGAGAGAGAGAGAGAGAGAGAGAGAGAGAGAGAGAGAGAGAGAGAGAGAGAGAGAGAGGAGAGAGAGAGAGAGAGAGAGAGAGAGAGAGAGAGAGAGAGAGAGAGAGAGAGAGAGAGAGAGAGAGAGAGAGAGATTGACTGACTGAGTAAAAGAGAAAGAGAAAGTGACCGAGAGAAATAGAAATACACTTACAATAAACACACAGACACACACACCCACCCACACACACACGCACAGAACCCGACACAACCTGACCACCAGCCTCTCCACCCCCACACAAAAAATACGGTATTCCTTTCCCACCGCGATCTAGCATTCCCCAGATTACTCACAACCCAAACCTCAAAAGCACCAGCGTGACTCATTCTCCCCTCCTTCCCTCCCTCCCTACCCCTCCCCACCTTCCCCCCCTCCCCACCTTCCCCACCTTCCCCCTCACTCTTACGCGCCACCATGTCACCGGTGAGTGAGTGAGTGAATGTCCGTGAGTCACAACCAATCACTTCAACTCCCGAGACTCTCTGACGCACACATATCAGGAAATGGGTGTCATACTGTCACGAAACTCACTTTGTCACTCCGGTCATCTTCTGGGTCACGGCAATATCACGCAGAAACCGATTCTCCCCTCCTTCTCCCCCCTCTCCCCCTCTTTCTCCTCCTCTTCTTTCTTCTTTCTTTCTTTCTTTCTTTCTTTCTTTCTTTCTTTCTTTCTTTCTTTCTTTCTTTCTTTCTTTCTTCTTCTTCTTCTTCTTCTTCTTCTTCTTCTTCTCCTTCTTCTTCTTCTGCTCCTCTTCCTCCTCCTCTTTCTTCTTCTTCTCCTCCTCCTCCTCCTCCTTCTTCTTCTCCTCCTCCTCCTTCTTCTTCTGCTCCTCTTCCTCCTCCTTCTTCTCCTCCTCCTCCTTCTTCATCCTCCCCCTCCTATCCCCACCTCCTTCTATTCAGTTCTACCTCTCCCCCACTGTCAGTTCTTGATTCTTGCTCCCTCGCTTTCCCCTTCCCTTCTCTCGGACTCTGCCCCCTCCCTTTCTATAGAACCCCCCCCCCCACATTTTCTGTCGATATCTCCCCTCTGCCTCCCTTTCTGTGGATGCTTGTCCCCTTGTTCCTTCAATAAAACCCTGCGCCTGCCCCTTCTATAGGAACCATACCCTCCTCCCTCCCCCGATCCCTTCTATAGAGACACACCCCCTGCACCTTCTATAAGCCTCTCTGCCTTCCTTCCATTGACCCCCCCTGCCGGCCACTCTTTCTACCCGCCTAATAAGACACTGCCCTCTACCCTTCTATATAACCTGCCCCCCCCCCCCCTCTTCTCCCCTTCC
The DNA here is from genome assembly GCF_042767895.1 of Penaeus vannamei. Taxonomy (NCBI): domain Eukaryota; kingdom Metazoa; phylum Arthropoda; class Malacostraca; order Decapoda; family Penaeidae; genus Penaeus; species Penaeus vannamei. Next base: position 7,597,300 of record NC_091550.1, read on the forward strand.
ACTGACTCCTGCCCCTTGCCCCTTCTACAGAACCCCTGCTCCTTGTCGTCTCCTATAGAACCTGCCCCTGCCCCTTCTGCCTGCCTGCCCCCTCCGACAGAACCCTGCGCTCCGCCCTTTCTATAAAACCCTGCCATACTTACCTTCCATAGAACCCTGCCCCATACCCCTCCTACAAAACCCTGCCATACTTACCTTCCATAGAACCCTGCCCCACACCCCTCCTACAGAACCCTGCCACCCCTTCTCCCCTTCCGTTGAACCCTGTTACGTTCACCGCTACCTACAGTCGTGACCATGCCTCCCGCACACATATGCATGTGCTGATCCTACATAGCGTAAACACATACATTACATACAGTACACAGCTATGGTACAACATGGTTTTAGGGCTATGTAAACTAACGCGAACGAAAGACGGGTAAAAAGGAAGGAGGAATTGGCAAAGATCAAAAGAGAAGAGAGAAGGAGAGAGGAGGCGATAAGTGAAAGGAGAGAGAAGAGAAGAGATAAGAGGAGATATGTGAAAGGAGAGAAGAAAGAAGAGGAGATAAGTGAAAGGAGAGAGAACAGAGATAAGAGGAGATAAGTAAAATGAGAGAAAAGGAAAAGGAAAGAAAGGAGAGAAGGAGAGATAAGAGAAGAGAAAGGGGAAAGACGGGTAAAGGGAAGTAGGAATTGGCAAAGATCAAAAGAGAAGAGAAGAGAGAGAAGAGGAGATGAGAAGAATCTAAGAGAGAAAGGTCGGAAAAGAGAGAAGAAAGAGAAGTGAAAAAGAAGAAGGAAAACAAAAAGAGAAGAGACGAGAACGGAAAGAAAAGAGAAGAGAAAGGAAAATGGAAAAAAAGAGGAGAAAGGAAAACGGAAAGAGAAGAGAAAGGAAAAGAAAACGGAAAAAAGAATAAAAAGAAAAAAAGAAGAGAAAAGAAAGACAAAAGAAAAAATGAAATACAAACAAGAGAAAAAAAGAAGGGAAAGAGAGAAAACAAAAAATAAAATAGAAGATCATGAGAAAAAAGAGAGGAAAACAGAACAGACACTCACCTTGCCCTTCGTCAGCCTCCCCCCCTCCCCCCCCCCCTACTCCCCCCACCCCTTCCCATCAGCCAATCAGAACGAGAAAAGAGAAAGTGCAGAGTCACCATCCAAGGAAATCCTTCTTGAGCAAAAGGATGATTATCACTTGAAAGGAAACACGAAAGAAGGAAAGGATCGTCAGAAGGATTTCGAAAAGGGAAAAGAAAAGGGAGAATGTGTATAAAAGTCCTTCCATTAATAAGAGAGGAATAAAGATGATAAAAATGATAATAAGTCACAACAATAATAATGATGGTGATACTGTTACTGATGATGATGATAATAATATCAAAAACTACAATATAAATAATGATAATAATAATGAGAATAATACCATTAACAATACCTATAACAACATTCATAATAAAATCACTAACAATGATGAAAATGATAACAATGATAATAACATTTCTAAAAACGCTCATAATAATAATAATAATAATAATAATAATAATAATAATAATAGTAATAATAATAACAATAACTACAACAACAACAATATTAATAAAACATAAACACTGACAGAATAACAGCAAGCCTCGCCTGAATGCACCCACTCACACAGTTTATACTCGTAGTCCCTATTAAGCTCTACGGAGAGAGAAAAATCCTGATAAAAAATGCACAGAGAACAAAAAACGCTCCACATCCGCCACAGAGGCTAATAACCAGCTTGATCCGGCGATATTTAACCTGAAAAAAATCTCGTGAATGTTTATTACCCAGAAGCTTCTCCTTAATCCCTCCTTTTTACTCTTCCTATTCCTCTTTTCTCTTGCTCCTAATCTCTGCTTCGCTTCTTCTCTGCCTAATCCCTTTCTCTTTCTCTTTCCCTTTCTTCCTTTCCTCCCTTTATCTCTTCTTCCCTCCCTCTATCCCTTCTTCCCTCCCTCCCGACGTACCCTTATATTCTCTCTCTCCTTTCCCTTTCCCTCTTTCCTTTACTCTCTAGAACAGCCACACTCCGCTTGCAAAAGAAAAGGAGAAGGAGAGAGAGAGGGAGAGAGAGAGGGAGAGAGAGAGAGAGAGAGAGAGAGAGAGAGAGAGAGAGAGAGAGAGAGAGAGAGAGAAGGGAGAGAGAGAGAGAGAGAGAGAGAGAGAGAGAGAGAGAGAGAGAGAGAGAGAGAGAGAGAGAGAGAGAGAGAGAGAGAGAGAGAGAGAGAAAGAAAAGAAGAAAGAAAGAAAGAAAGAGGAAGAAAAAGAAAGAGAGAGGGAGAGAGAGAGAGAGAGAGAGAGAGAGAGAGAGAGAGAGAGAGAGAGAGAGAGAGAGAGAAGACAGAAGAGGGCAAGGAGACAGAGAGAAATAGAGAAAAGAAAGAAGAAAGAAAAAAAGAAAGAAAAGAAAAGAACGAAAAGAAAAAAAGAAAGAACGACGAGCATTTATATTTCAAAATGTCTAACGGCGCCGTGTTGTCGTTCAGAGCACCCTGTTACCGGCGCGACGACCCAACCGCTCATTGAGGTCACAAGACGACCTCCCTCTCTTTGAACAAGGGAAAAAGGGCGTGGGGGGGGGGGGGTATAGGGGGTGGTATTTAGAGATTTGTACACTGGCGGACAAAAAAAAAAAGAGAGAAGAGAAGAAAAGGGAAAGTGGAAAGAGAAGAGAAAGGAAACAAAAGAGAAGAAAAAGGAAAATGGAAAGAGAAGAAAAAGGAAAATGGAAAGAGAAGAGAAATGAAAGAAAAGAGAAGAAAAGGGAAAATGGAGAGAGAAGAAAAGGGAAAATGGAGAGAGAAGAAAAAGGAAAATGGAAAGAGAAGAGAAGAAAAAGGAAAATGGAAAGAGAAGAGAAAGGAAATGGGAAGAGAAAGGAAAATGAAAAAAAGAGAAAGGAAAACGGAAAGAAAGCGGAGAGAGAATAGAACGAAACAGAAAAGAAAGGAAAGACAAGAAAAAGGAAATACAAACGAGAGAAGAAGAAAAAAAAAATAGAACTTTTCATGAATTGAAGCTTCCACTGTCTTGCTCTATACAAAAAGTGTTGTATTATGCACGTGTTTGGAACGGATTCTACAAGAATTTTAACCTAGACTGTATTGCAGTCTAAGCGATGTTTTAGTTGAGCCAAAAGACCATTTTATATATCTTATTGTTTTACTTCTTAAAATCTATTCTATACATTAATTTTCCTATAAAGCTACCCTTATTACTTAATTTCTTTTGTTTTATTTTCCTTTTTTCTATGCATTTCTGCTATTCATCATTATTATCATCCAATTTCTTTTATCTTATTTTCCTATTCCCCTTCCATTTACTTGATCTTTAAATCATTATCAAAATTTTCTTTTTATTTTTTTTTTTTTGCTGCACATTTCTGCTATTGATCATTATTATTATTATCTAATTTCTTTTATCTTATTTTCCTATTTTTGCTGTCCATTTCTGCTATTGATCATTATTATTATATAATCTCTTTTATTTTATTTTCCTTTTTTCCTGTCCATTTCAGCTACTGAACCGCGACAGATCAGACTCTGTATTAACCTAACCGATGTTTAGTTAAGACCCCCCAAAACCTCTAATTTTTTGTTTTCCTTTTTTTCCCCAACTTTTTTCCCGTTCCAAGCCTCTTTTGGGGGGGGCAGGGAAGTAAGTGTCCATTCAGAGCCCCGCCTCTTAATCACTTGGGTTTAAAAGAGCGTTTAGAACCAACCAACGTAATAACGTTTTTTTTTTTTTACTGTTGTGTTGTTTTAGAGCGCGGTCGGGTGGAACGACACAAAGTTATGAATGAAATTATCAGGGAAAAGTTTGAATGGAGTGTTATTGCAATGTATTTTTTTCTTTTTTTCTTTTTCTCCTTTCTTCCACTGTCATTTCTTCTTCTTTTCTTTTTTTTTCTATTCTATTTATTCTATTCTTCTTCCTCCCTCTTTCTCCTTCCCTCTGCCGCCTCCCCCTTTCTTCTCCCCTCTCCCTCCTCCTCTTCATCTACATTTTCTCTCCCTCACCCTTTACCTCCCCCTTTCACTCTCTATCAACTGATCAACCTCGCTCCCCCTCCTTCCCTTCCTACCCTCTTCACCCCTTTCCCTTCTCTCTCCCTCTCATTCGATCAACCTCCTCTCCCTTTCCCCATCTCTCTTCCCCTCTTATTCCTTTTTCCTCTTTTCTTCCATCAACCCCCCCCCTTTCCTCCCTCTCCTTCTCCGTTTCCTTCCCTATCTCCCTCTGCCTCTTCTTCCCTTTCCCTATTTTCCCCTCTCATTCAATCCAGCCTCCCTCATTCCCTCCCTCTCGCCCCTCCTCCACTCCCTTCCTTCCCTCCCTCTCGCCCCTCCTCCATTCCCTTCATTATCCCTTCTCGCCCCTCTCCATTCTCTTCCTCTCTCGTCCCTCCTCCATTCCCTTCCCTTCCCTCCCTCTGCCCTCTTCTTCCCTCCTCCCTCTTCCCCTTTATCTTCCCCCCTTTATTCAATCCCTCTCCCCCCCCCTCCTCTTTCCTCCTTCCTTCGCCCCTCCTCCAAGTCTCTCCTCCTCCTTCCTCCCTCTCTTCCCCTCACTCCAATCACCCCCCCCCTTATCCCCCCCCTCCCTTCCCCCCCCTTTCCCCCCCCCTTTCCCTTTTTCCCTCCTCTATTCCCCCCTTCCCATTACCCCCTCTTAAACACCCCCTCTCCCCCCTTCCCTCCCCCCTGCCCCCTCCCTCCCTTCTTTCCCCCCCTCCCCAACCCCCCTTTCCCAATCCCCCCCCTTCCCCCCCTCTCCCCCCCCTTCCCTTTTCCTTCCCCCCTCTTTCTTTTTCCTCTTTTCCCTTCCTACCTCCCCCTTCATTTAATACCTTTCGCCATTCCTTCCCTTTTCCCCGCTTCTCGCTTCCCTCCTCCATTCCCTTCCCTTCCCTTCTCCCCTCTAAAACAATCACCCTCCCCCTCCTTCCCCCCCTCTCCCTCCTCCATTTCTTCTTCCTCCCTCTACCCTCTTCTGCCCTCCTCCTTCTTCCCTTCCCTATCTCCCCCTCTCATTCAATCACCCTCTCTCGTCCCTCCTCCATTCCCTTCCCTTCCCTCCCTCTGCCCTCTTCTTCCCTCCTCCCTCTTCCCTTCCCTATCTTCCCCTCTCATTCAATCATCCTCTCCCCTCCTTCCCTCCCTCTCGTCCCTCCTCCATTCCCTATCTCCCTTTCCTCCCCTCTTCTTCTTTCCTCCATTCCTATCTCCCCCTTGTTCAATCCCCTCTCTCCCCCCTCTCGTCCCCTCCTTTCCCCTCCCCTTCCTCCCTCTCCCCTTCCCCCCTTCCCCCTCTATTCCCTTCCCTTCCCTATTCCCACTCTCATTCAATCACCTCTCTCAGTCCTCATCCAATTTCCCTTTTTCCCCCCCTTCCCCTCTTTTTCCCCTGCCCCCTCTTCCCCCTTTCCCCTTTTTCCCCCTCTCTTCAATCATCCTCTCCCCTCCTTCCCTCCCTCTCGCCCCCTCCTCCTCCTCGTCGGGAGTCTCAACCCCGACTGAGATCCATCGCAGCGTCGGGGTTGGGAAGAGGTCGAGGCTGGGAGGATCCTTTAGCTGGGGGATTGGTCTCCTTCTTCTGTCTGACTTACCCTTTCCATTATTGTTTTTTTTTCTTTCTTTCTTTCTTTTTTCTTTTGTTTTACATTTTCTTCAATCTGAATCTATTTTTCCCCCTTTCCATTATCGTTTTTTTTTTTTACTTCTCTTATTCCTTGTTCTTTTGTTTCAATAATTGAGGGATTGAACGCTCTTCTCTCCTGTCAATTTACCCTTTTCCATTAATGTTTATTTTTTCTCTCTTTCATGTTTTTTCTTTCTTTCTTTGTTTCATATTTTCTCAATCTTATAAATCGAGGAATTGAAAACTCTTCTCTCCTGCTATCCTTTTCCATTTTCGTCTTTTCTTCTTCTTTTTCATTTTCTTCCATGTCTTCTTCATCTCCATTTATTTCATATTTTCTCATATTGCCGACTTACACTTTTCCATTTGTGTTTTTTTTCCATGTCTTCTTTTATTTCATATTTTTTCATACTGCCGACTTACACTTTTCTTTTTTCCATGTCTTCTTTTATTTCATATTTTCTCATACTGCCGACTTACACTTTTCCATTTGTTTTGTGTTTCTTCTTTTCCATGTCTTCTTCATCCCCTTTTATTTCATATTTTCTTATTTTCTTTCTGGATTACTCGAGGTTGTGAGGATCTGCTGTGGATTGACATAGTATTCCGCGTGGATAACTTTTTTATCGTGCCGACTTACCCTTCCATTATTGTCTTATTGTCTCATTTTCTTCGGTTTCTGGGCCTGTTTTTGTCTTTATTTCCGAGTTATTCTTCCATAAATGTCTTTTCATTTCTTCGTTTTTTGTGTATTTTTGTCATTCTTATCGATTCTTTGTATGTTTCTTTTCCTTTGATTTGCCTTTCCATTATTCTTTTTTTTTATCTTATATCCTCTCATTTTCTTTTTTCTTTTTCTATCTTCTTTCATTCTCTTTTTTTCATTTTCTATCTTCTCAAATTCTCCTTTTTTATTTTCTTTCTTCTCTCATTCTCCTCGTTCTTCTTTACTTCTTCATCATTTGTTTTATTCTCCCATGTCAGCCCAGCTATCTAATCTCGATTCATTCTCTACTTTATTCCAAAAAGCATTTGACAGTGTGCAATTGTAACTTTTATCTTTCACCTAAGAAGAAATCTAATGATCTTACCCTTAAAATATCTCTTAATGTTCTCCCACTTACTCTAAATGTAAACAGAAACTCGAGTCATATACCTTTATAATTTTTTATGTACCTCAAAACTCTACTTTTAGGATACTTTTAACCCAAAATCTACTCTTAATATACTCTAATCTACGCTACTACCTAAATCGTCATTTTATTTGCCTTTATATACCCTAAAACGTCTTCCTAAAATCCCATTCTACCACATATAATAACAGTAATAATGGTTATGATAATAATAAAAATAATAATAGTAACAATAATAATGATAACGGTGTTAAGGGAAATGTTTGTTTTCCAAGTGTCATAGTTTCAAAAAAAATAATTGTAATAATGAAAAATAAATAAATAAATAAATAAATAAATAAAGAAGAAGAAGAAGAAGAAGAAGAAGAAGAAAAAGAAAAAGAAGAAGAAGAAGAAGAAGAAGAAGAAGAAGAAGAAGAAGAAGAAGAAAAAACAGGTCAAAGCCTTTGCTTGTCAAGTAAATGTTCCAAAGTTCGTATGGTGAAAAAGATAAAGAAAAAAAAAACAGAAGTAACTTTTGTTTCCTTGGACACTAACTGTACCTCCTCTCTTTCTTTCTTTCTTACTTCCTTCATTCTTTCCCTATCTCCCTCCCTCCCTCCTTCCCTGCAAACAGAGAGATATCCAAAATCAAAGAGAAAAAAAAGAAACAGAGAAAGAGAAAAAAGAAAGAAACAGAGAAAGAGAATGAGAAGAAAAGAGAGAAACAGAGAAAGAGAATGAGAAGAAAGAAACAGAGAAAGAGAGAAAAGAAAGAGGAAGAGAAAGAAACAGAGAACGAAAAAGAAAAAGGAAAAAGAAAGAAACAGAGAGAGAAAGAGAAAGAGAAAAAAAGAAAGAAACAGAGAAAGAGAGAAAAAAAGAAACATAGAAAGAGAAAGGAAGAAAAACAAAAGAAAATAAAGCGAAAGGGGTAACTCAATAACTGCCGAATCGTTACCGTGCATTGATCAACAGCGCGTAATTATGATAGATATATACATGATTATACATTTATGCATGACTATGGCGACACACACACAGGCCATGTAGATGTATATATGTACTGTGTCTAATGTCGTTGGGATATATAAATATGCATTAATTTACGCCGTGTGCGCGCGTGTGTGTGTGTGTGGGGGTGTGTGTGGGGGGCGGGGGCGGGGTAGTGTTGTGTGTGTTGTGTGTGTGTTTGTGTGCGTGTGTTGTGTGTGTGTGTGTGTGTGTGTGTGTGTGTGTGTGTGTGTGTGTGTGTGTGTGTGTGTTGTTGT
>NC_091550.1:7605834-7608334 GCF_042767895.1 Penaeus vannamei
GGGAGAAGAAGAAGAAGAGAGAGAGAGAGAGAGAGAGAGATAGAGAGAGGGAGAGAGAGAGAGAGAGAGAGAAAGAGAGAGAGGGAGAAAGAAAGAGAGAGGGAGAGAGAGAGAGAGAGAGAGAGAGAGAGAGAGAGAGAGAGAGAGAGAGAGAGACAGAGAGACAGAGAGAGAGGGAAAGAGATTACGGCGCCTCTAATCTCCTCTCTATCCTTCTATTCCTCCTCTTCATCTCTCCCTTTTCTCCACCTTTCCTTCTCTCGCGGCTCCGAATAACACGAATCTACCACGCATTAGGCTCGATGGTTCACTGCTTTGTTCTGGAGCTCCGACTCATCATCCGAAGCTCCGAATCATCATTACGACGGCATTAGCCCAGATCAGCGCGGGAGAGAAGCTCAGTCTACAATACAGTGATGACAGTGGCACAATGTTTTGGCTCAGTAAAAAAAAAATGAAATAAAAGATTAAAATCAATGAATAATAATAATAGTGATGACAGTGGCACAATGCTTTGGCTCAGAGTAAAAAATAAATAAAATAAAAAATTAAAATCAATGAATAATAATAATAGTGATGACAGTGGCACAATACTTTGGCTCAGAGTAAAAATAATAATAATAATAATAAAACAAATAAAAGATTAAAATGAATGAATAATAATAACAGTGATGACAGTGGCACAATAATTTGGCTCAGAGAAAAAATAAATAAATAAAAAATTTAAATCAATGAATAATAATAATAGTGATGACAGTGGCACAATATTTCGGGTCAGGGTAAACAAATAAATAAATAAATAAATAGATAGATAAATAAAGAACTAAAAGATGAAAACAAATTAATAATAATTAAAAAAATGAAACAAAGAAAAAAAGCTCGTTATTCAATTATAAAAATAAATAAACAAATAAAAGATGAAAATTAATTAATAATAAACACAAAAGAAAAAAATATATATATGCTTGTTATTCAATTTAGAAATAAACAAATAAACAAAAGACGAAAATAAACGAATAATTAAAAAAAAAAAAAACATACGCTCGTTATTCAATTCTCGCGCCATAATTCCCTCTTCTATTTTCTCTTTTTTTTTAATATGCTCATACTCCCTAATCCCCCTTTTTCACATACAATTCCACCGTTACACAGAAAGCCTCTAATGAGATACGCTCGTCATATATACTCACCCAAAGCCTCTTTTTTCCGCTCTGGAAATAAAACAAACATTTTAATAAGCGATTTTCTTTTCATTCAGTTACTCTCGTTATTTTCAAGCGACTGAATCTATTTCGAATCGAAAGGAAGAATGGAAGACGAAGAAGAAGAGGAAGGTAGAGAAGAGGGAGGAGAAGAAATAGATTAAAAAAAATACAAGAAAAAAAAGAAGAATCAAACAGTAAACACATAGTAAATGAGAAAAAGAAAAAGAATAAAAAAAAAAAAGAAAAAGATGAAACAAACACTAAAAATAATGTAAACGAAAAAGAAAAAATACAAAAAGAAAAGAAAAAGAAGAAACAAAGATAAATAAAAAAAAAGCCCACCCCCAACCCCAAAATCCGTCCCAGCCCCATCGCCGGCGCCGCCCCCTCCTCCCCTCCTCCCCAGGGGCGCCGCCGGAATGCCCCCGAAGAAGGCCCGCCCGCGAAAGGAACCCGGGAAGTCCTCTTCGTCCTCCGCCACGATTCGCCAATCCAGGAGGCCAGACAGGCACTCGCGGGGTCCAATCTTTTCCTTGGGCGTCGCATCATTCGTTCTGTTGTTGTTTTGTCCTAGAGCATTTTTTTTCGTTTTCTTTTTTTTTTTTCTTCTTCCTCGTCCCTTCGTTCGCCCCTTCTTCTTCTTCTTTCTCCCTCTTAACGTTCTTCTTGTTCCTCTTTTAATTATTTTTCTCCTTCTCCTACTTTTCTTTTATCACCACCAATTAGCATCATTATTAATCCTTCTCCTCTTCATTTTCTACCTAAATCTCCTTAATTCGACATTCCTCCTCCCCACTCTTCCTCCTCCTCCCCCTCCTTCTTCCTCTTTCTCCTCCCCTATCCCCTCCTCCCCTTCCCCCTCCTCCTCCTTCCTTCCTTTCCATTCACCAATGCTCCCAGCAGATTACCCCCCTCCCCCCTCCCCCCCGCATCAGCCATGAATGTTAACGTCAATCCCTTTGTCTCCTTCAGCCAGGACCCTGCCCCCCTCCCCCTCTCCCCCCTTTCCACTCCCCTCCCCTCCCCTCCTCCTCCCCCCTGCGCGTCCTACGGGGAAGCCTCGACGTCCACGAAGAAGGCGAAGGAACCCTCTCTCTCGCGTCTTGCTTGTGTCTCCTATACGTCGCAGTAAAAGTGCAATAAAGAAAGAAAAAAGAAGGAAAGAATGAAAGGAAGGAAGGAAGGAAACAGGAAAAAGGAAAACACAGCGGTATTTGATAAAAGAAAAAAAGGAAGAAAGAAAGAAGGAAAATACAGCAGTATTCGAAATAAGAAAAAGGAAAGAAAGAAAGGGA
>NC_091550.1:7613334-7618334 GCF_042767895.1 Penaeus vannamei
CTGAAATGGATCCCTTGCAGTGGTTAATGACGTCTACAATAGGACTACTACATAACCTGCGACATAGCAATACTACTACTACTAATAATAATAAAAATAATAATAATAATAATAATAACAATAGCGATATCAATGACAATTACTACAGACAATTACTACAATGGCAATGGCTACAGAACTAGCTATAATTATAATGTTAATGATACCAAAAAACTTTGATGATCACGATAGTGATAAAACAATAATTATAACAAAATAATGAAAATAATTATGAGAATAACTACAATAATAACCACAATAATGCTAACAGTAACAATAAAAACAATAACAACGAAAACCATAAACAAAGACAACAAAACACACATACCTTCTCCTCCGTTTAAAGAATGAATAAATAAATAAACAAACACAAAACCCACAAGAATTCACGCCCCAATTACCGACCCGACCGGCTTTTACCTAACCGCCCCATTATCGGGTCAAAGCCATCTCGGAAGTGTTATCAGATACGGCGAAGGACCCTCTCCCCCACCCCCCCCCCCGCCCCGCCCCGGAAGCCTCCCTCCCCCTTCCCTTCCCCCCGTCCTCCAGCGTCTTCCTGCCTCCTTCAGGAAATCGACCTTGCCCTTCCCCTCCGCCTTCGGGTAAGGGGGTAAGGGGGGGTAAGGGGGGGAGAGGGTTGTCTCCTGGTGTGTTGCAAAGCTAATATTTTTTCTGTCTTCTTTCTATCTCTCTGTCTTTCTATTTCTTACTTTCCTTCCTTCCTACCTTTTTTTCTTTCTTTCTTTCTTCCTCCTGTCTTTCCTTCCACTCTTCCTCCTTCCTTCCTTCCTTTCCTCACTTCTTTCCTTTCTTCCGATCTTCCTTTCTCTCCTTCCTTCCTGTCTATCTTTTCTTCCTTCCTTCTTCCATTCCTCCCTTTCTTCCTCTCCTTCCTTCTTGCCCCCCCCCTCTCTTCCTCCTCCCTCCCTCCCTCCCTCCCTCCCTGCCTTCCTTCCTCCCTCCCTCCCTTCCTTCCTCCCTCCCTTCCTCTCTCCCTCCCTTCCTTCCTTCCTCCCTCCCTCCCTTCCTTCCTCCCTTCCTTCTTTATTTCGGTTGGCGTCTACCTTGCGCGTGAACTCTCGTGACCCGTTTTCTTAAATGCGCGCATCTTCAACAGTAAAATAAATGAATAAATTAAGCCACTGAAAGAAAATGGAATACAAGTAAACATCTTTATCAATAAAATAATAATTATAATAATAAATAAATAAATAAATAAATAAATATAAAGAAAGAAAGTGAATGATAAAACAATGCGGTTAAATATCAATAAAAATCAATATTGACGACAGTGACAAAATAGATAAATAAAAATAAATGGACTTTCTAGGAAACAAGATGGAGAGAATATAGGAAAATATCCTCATTAGTAGAATAATAAAAACAATAATATATGATAAGAAATTAATACATAAATGAATAAAAAGGCCGCACATGTACACAACGAGAAGAGAAAACAAGTAAATATCCCCAGTAAACATCAGTAAAATAAATATATAAATAAATATCATAATGATGATAATGATAAACACACACACACACAAAAAAAAAAAACACCCAGGTACACAAAGTGAGAAAACAAGTAAAATATCCTCATCAGTAAATATAAACATATGAAATTAACTCACACTGCACAAAGAAAAGTAGATAATGGTAGATACATCAGTAAAAGTGTATAGATAAGCTTACTTGCAAACTCGCTGTTATGCAGATATACACAGCTACCCAGTCCGCACACAGTCACGTGTATGAATAAATGATTCTCAGTCGCGCTCTCTCATGCACACACATACACACGCACACGCACATGTACAAGCACACGCATAAGCACACACAAAACAGAAACAAGCGCGCGCGCGCGCGCACACACACACACACACACACACACACACACACACATACACACATACACACACACACACACACACACACACACACACACACACACACATACATATACATAAAGACATACATGCATACGAACACAAAGAGAAACACAAACAAACAAATAACAATAAAAATAAGTTAAATAAATAAATAATATAGAAAATAAAATAAATCAAAATGAAAAAAAAATCACCGCCACCTCCCAAACCTCCATTAATCTTCATTTCATTAACGGCTCGAAACTTAAACTGAGAAGGACGCAACAATTACTTAATAAACAGCAGACACTCGCAAATCCACGTTTAAAACATCAATGTTGCAAAATAAGCATACATAACATGCAATAGCGAACGTTACATTGCAAAAGCCGGCGAGAGAATTTGCTAAACATCACTCACTATGATGGAACAAAACAGAGGGTACCGTAGGGTTGATAATTCTATTCATTATACACTGAAAATTGGCAGTATGGGTTTCCACATTTTTTTTCTTTTAAGTAGGCCTACTTATATTTGGTCTCGTGTATTTTTTTGTTTTGTTTGTTTTATTTTTGCTTTATGTGCTTGTTTGTCTGTGAGTGCCTGTGTGTTTGTGAACTTGTGCGTATATATGCGTGTCGGTATTTGTGTGTCTATATATGTCTGGGTGTGACTTTATCTGTATATGCCGGTGTGTCTGTGTGATCCTGAAGACGTGTGCCTGTATGTATCAGTGTGCCTGTAGCCTATGCGTCTGTGTGTGCCTGTATGTATATGTGTGCGGTGTGCCTGCGTGTGCTTTTATATGTCTGTGTGTGCTTGTATGTGTTTATGTGTGCCAATATGCCTGTTTGCCTACAGGCATATAGGCAGTGTGCATACGAGTGTATATGTGTGCCTGTGTATGTGTCTGTGTGTGCTTGTGTGTATATGTGTGTGCTTGTGTGAATATGTGTGTGTTTGTGTGAATATGTGTGTGCTTGTGTGTATATGTGTGTGCGTGTGTGTATATGTGCGTGCTTGTGTGTATATGTGTGTGCCTGTGTGTATGTGTGTGCTTGTGTGTATATGTGTGTGCCTGTGTGTGTGCCTGTGTATATGTGTATGCTTGTGTGCTTGTGTGCATGTATGTGCCTGTGTGAATATATATAAGTGCCTGTGTGTGCCCATGTTTGTGTATATAATGTAAAACGAATTAATTCATACATACTCCATTATCAAGACAGTAGCAACGAATACGATACAAAGACAATAAAATACAAATTCACCTAAAATCACATAAAACAAATGCCAACGAACAAATATCAATAAAATACAAGCATAACAGAAATAACTGCAGATTCCTTTATCAAAATACCAACTCACCTGCAATTACGAGGTTATGATGTACCAATTACTGTTCGTCGATCCACAGGCGATGGTTATCACACTTTCGTTGATTTAATCGTAATATCCTTTTCAATAACGTTAATCCTTCTGTATCATTCCTTGAGAGATAAAATTGGGTGTTCTTGCACTCGGCGAAATAACAACCTTTTGCTCTACGGAACTGCCCGAGGTAAAGAATCACGTCTCACTCATACTCTCTTTTATTTTGCAGATTCAGGGATCACCACCATTCTCATTTCACTCCGGGACACTTGTGCGTTCTTATTCACCCTTCGTAATATAGGAGTCCATTCAGTGTCGGAGGTAATTCATTGGCAAGGGTCAGAGAGGACACGCGCGTAAACTCTCCCGCTGGCAGTCACAGGACGACTAGCTCGTCTCGGCTCGAGTCAGCTGGTTTTACTTCATTATTGGCATACGATTTTCCCCAAGTTCTTTCTCTGTGTACATTTCTGTATCGGTGTTTACACCATTTGAACTTTTGGGCTTGACGCTAAAAGGTAAACATGACGCTAATCTTCATACATGTTGAAAATTTTGCAAGTTGGGTGTGCGGAAAGGCTAACCCCACACACAAAAAAATTCCGAACCGGCAACTCGCCCCTGGATTTCTGCGAGCAAGTGTACGATAATTTTCCTATTTGCCGCAGATGATCTATAAGCAAACAAAAATACAACACCTGCATGGAATGTGTGAGCTACAACGGATGAGTCATGACGTGAATCTAGGGGAAAACACAGCGTGAGAGCAACAGAGTCTAATTAATTCCCCGATAGAATATGTCCCACCACGCATGCGAGGTTTTAAAGTCAATCTCATGTTCCTCTTTGTCCACTGCAAAGACCAGGTTCAAAACGTCGCTCTAAAACTGACGATACATTCCTTTCGAAGCTCTCTGTCCCTTCACGATGCTTCTAAAAAACGCAGATTATCCTCCCATCGCAATTAGAACGAAGGAAATGTAGTTTATATAAGCGTTTCCTTTGTTGCCGACTCGCGCCTGCGGCCTGCAACTGTGCATCCAACTCAGGTGCTGGTGCAACCGGGAGTTAAATGTGCCTCCACCATGGGCGAGTGTTATGATCATTGCCTTATCTGCTGGGTCTCTTTTCCACTGAACTGTCTTCTGAATGCTCTATATTAGGTCGCGGGGTTAATGTAGCCTCTCGAAATGTATCTACTTAATAAATAAAACTGATCGAGTTTATAATGGAATGCTGGTCGAGCTGTAGTTCTATTACCATTCATCCTGGTGAGAGGTTTCGTTCTGATCTGGTATGACAATAAGTATTATTATTATTCCTCTAATTTTGTCATCTGATTTTGAGCATTTTCAAGTTTGAATTTTGCAGTAGGTTAGGTAACGGTTCTTTCCACAACCGTTGAAGAGGTAGATAAGATGGTAATATATTACAATTTACTTAAAAAGCTGCGGGTTCTCAAATGTATTACACAAGACACACGGAGTACGTTTTACCTCCGCGAAAGTTATTGATATAAGACTGTATTATACCTTCCCTTCTATTATATACCTACTAAATTTGATTAACCAGTTTCCTATTGTATAAAACCCGACTATGATAACCTTGTATCATCAAATCTACTCATATCTTGATTAAAGTGCTATGGAAGCTAGAATATTATTCGTTTCATTATATATCATATGGTTACTACAGTGAAGGTCGTAGAGGGATTATGGTCGC
>NC_091550.1:7645834-7658334 GCF_042767895.1 Penaeus vannamei
TGGGGGGGGCTGCCGCCCCCCAACCCCCGCCGAGGAAACAAAACCTCCACCACGTATTCACGGCAGGCTAGAGCGTAGCAGGGGGCGTATTACCTCGTAAGATTCTCACTGAATCAGCATATTAACCTTATTACAGTCAGCATTGTATATAGAGACGATTGTAGTATGATCAGGATAAACACGGTGGCCCGCCCTCGTCAGCGGGTTTTGCGCCTTTTTCGATGTTACACCGATGGCCTCAAAGTCGAGTTTCCCTTCCTCTGGAATAACGACATTCGTATTCCTAACCGAAATAACCGTCGCGTTCAGAAGTCAGTCATAGTCGCCGCGATGGCCGAGTGTGGAGGGTGCTCGTACTCCGAGACGGATTTTCTGCGCGAGATTGCCATTAGCCAAGAAAAAATGCTAGATATGTGCTTCCGCCACGGCCTCCTTCGTCGTGAGAAAGATTGCGGCAGGTGCGGGCAGCCAGCACCTGAATGTGAGGTTGCATCACTTCCTGTGTGCTGCAGCGTCGCTGTATCCTCCGGCCTAGGACCTCCTGCCGGACGCACCCTGCCTCCTTCACATTTTGCGGCAAAGGAGCACCCTCCCTAGTAATTAGCGGCATTAATAAATCAGGTTAGTACCTTAAAAATCCTAGGTTATTGTAGGTTATCGGCTCCGCATCTAGTTCGTGTGCGCTCTATCCTGCCGTGAATACGTGGTGGAGGTTTTGTTTCCTCGGCGGGGGTTGGGGGGCGGCAGCCCCCCCCCCCAGGGGGGGTCGCAGGGGGCACAGCCCCCTGCAATGGAAAGTCATGTGAATAACTATGATTATTTTCACTGTGAGGTTAAATTATTAGGGTAATTTTCTATATTACGTCCGGCGCTCCGACATCGTCGCCCCCGCAATCGGGACCAAGTTTGTCGCTAGGGGGGGGGGGGGGGGGTTAGCGCGCAATAAAACCTATCTATTTGCATTGTATAGAGTGAGAGGAATCCAACGATACCAAAATCGTCGATATCGGTCATGCGGACGTAATATAGAAAATTACCATATATATATATATACATACATACATATATATATATATATATATATATATATATATATATATATATATATATGTATACACATATATACATACACACACACACACACACATTATATATATATATATATATATATATATATATATATATATATATATATATATATATATATATATATATATATATATAGTTAGGCCTAAGCGACCACAGGATGACACACTAATCTCAGCAGCCGCTCTTTTAGATTGGGAAATAAAGACACTAAAGAAAAAGATTCGTCTTAAAAAAAAAAAAAAAAAAAAAAAAAACTGGAGGATGACATATCTCTCATTACACGCACTGTATCCTTCTTTGATGTGAAACACTTCATTGATAAAAATGTTAACAAATTAAGTAATTAATCTACTCACAACAGAACGCTGCTAAAATTAGGCAATGATCTGGATAAAAAGGTTAGCAAAATCAAAGTCGTCTTCATCTTTTCTGGATTATTGTATGCGACCTATTACCATTAACCACACATTTTTACCTTGTATTGAAAAAACTGTGTCACGCCATCCGAAACTAATATTTATAAAGAAAGGTGGAACCATATGACAAGCACCATCTCTGTTGTGGCTAACAAATTCAAGAAATTCAAACATCATATTAAGAACAACCATGATCATCATTCGTTCTTTACTTCACTGAAATCTTTAAAGGATGACGATATTATCATTACCAGACCAGATAAAGGTCGTGGAATCGTTACCCTTCACAAAGATGATTACCAAAACAAACTGGATGATAGTTTGATAAAGCCCATACTGGATGATAGCTAAATCTAAACGAATTAGTTGTGACACTGCTAGTTATCATTTAAAGCTAGAAGACAAATCGAATAGGTAGTTACGCCCTATAAAAACATCTAATGGGGAAGCCACTTACAACTTTCTCACCACTTCTGGCTCAAAACCTGGTTTCCTATATGGCCTGCTTGAAATAGATAAACTTGGACATCCCTCTCAGCCCATCATTTCTGCAGTTGGTACTTTCAATTACATTGCGAAATTCTCCCCGCTAACGACTTATCAGTATACTATAGACAACTCTTTTGCTTTTGTCAAAGAAATTTGCTCATTCAAACCCTGACGCCTTGTTACTATGGCCAGTTTTGACAGATAATCATCATTTACAAATGTCCCACCAAGAGAAACAACAGAAATAATAGTAGACAAAACTACCTCTTTGAATTTAAACTCGTTCGGTCTGAACAAAACAACCTAGGGAAAACTTTGTATATCGCTGCTCATCATTCATTAAAAAAAAATTAATTAATGGCACCCGTTACTCTTAAGGTGAAGGCGTCGCAATGGGATCACCACTTGGTCCTTGTTATGCTAATACCTTAACATGAACAAGCTTGACTCAACAACTGCCCTTCGAACTCAGTTTTGCCGTCGATATATGGACGACACTTTCCTGCTTTTCTCATGTCAATCATTTCCTTCCATATCTTAATTCATAACACCCCAATATTAGATTTACTTGTGAAGCTGGACAAAACAAAAACAAAACAACTATCATTCTTAGACTGCCATTACGTTTCATAATGGCTGTTTTTCTATCAACAGCTATAGGAAACCACCATTCATTAGCCTCGGACTTTATTTTCTGAGCTACACAACTCACATTTACAAGCTTAATAACCTGAAAACACTAATTAACTGAGCTTACAACATGTGTTCCACGTGGGCCAATTTCCACGCCGAATCTATGTATTCAAAGGATTATTTTATCTCGAATGGGTACCCATCTAACCTATTTCATAGTCCTTAATAATAATCTTAGAAGCTTTCACACAAATCGGCAGTTACCACGGTTAACAAAGACATCAAATATATATAATTACCATATATGGGCAGTCAGTTTTAAAACAGAAATTCGTTAAACAAAATCGTCAAACAATATAGTCAGTTTCTGTGTTATATATATATACATACATACATACATACATACATACATACATACATACATATATATATATATATATATATATATATATATATATATATATATATATATATATATATATAATAGCAATTCCTATAAAACGAAAGAAACAGTGCAACTCTGAATTATGTTCAAATGTTGTCTACCTCTTTATTTGTCCTCGCTGTAAGGCTAGGTACGTGGGTTCAACCTCACGATGGCTGCAACACCGCATTCACGAACATAAAGGCAAGTCTATCAGGACTGGCCTACCACTGAGCAAACCATCTTTCGCAACCATCAGAGAGCACTCTCACCTCAACCACCCGATTAACACTACTGTTTTCAAAATCTTGACCTCCCACCCTAACAGATTTGACCTGATCATAGCCGAATCTCTCCACATCATTACCATGAAACCATAACTCAGTAACATGACCACTGCAACCACCCTATTCGCCATGTGAATAACCATCAGTTCTGTTGAATGGTTAGCCTGCCTAAAATTATCCTTCTTTGTCTTTACACTTGTTATGTACCTTTTTTTCTTTTTTGTATTGTATGTTTCTATTCTTTGTAAGCATTTCTCTATTATATATATATATATATATATATATATATATATATATATATACATATATACATACATATATATATATATACATACATACATACATATATATATATATATATATATATATATATATATATATATATATATATATATATATATATATATATATATATATATATATCACATACTGTATATACGCACATCTGTGTGTGTGAGCGTGTCCATACATACAAGCATACATACATTAATACGTGAAGACGAGAATGTTTATGAAATTGGTGCTACTATTGCAAATCATTATGTATAATTATTACACACCTGTATGTCTATATATAGAATTTATATATTTTTACACAGTGCCTTTTTTTTCTCTCTCTCTGTCACTCTATTACCAGTGGCTTGATCTTAATCACCATAAATATTCCAAGTATGGTAGTTATAGTCGTAACACTGCCATTGTCATCATAGTTTTTATTATCTTGATGTGCAATTATTTTTGCTGTATTCTTCTGCGTGTTCAGTATATTAGAATAGGGTTAATAAACGGTTTTATTCAATAAATAACTAATACATAAAATAAATAACGACTTTGTACACAAACCAAACATGTACGCAATGCTTAAATGCTGGAACACTATTACAGAGTGAGGAAATCAAGAGTATACAACACAAAGGCACAAAGGTAAACAAAATGTATTTACCACATATAAGGCGTTTCCAACCACCTGCTTTTTTTTGCACCAGACAAGCTCAAAAAAGGCAATCTATCCATACTACCATGAAGTCCAAACACAATGGCACGTAGAATTCGTCATGAATGGTGAATGGTTGGTGAAGTAAATGCAATAGTGAATAGTATGATTACATGTTTCTTGAGAAGCAAAGATTCTAGCGGTAAATTCTGTAAAATATCAAAAAATATCAAACGGTTTAATGCTACGAAAACCAAAATGTATTTGAATATTGTTAATGACTTTACAAATTCCAAATTTTAAAAGTGATAACTTCTCTCTCTATGTGGAATGTAATGGATTTTTTTTTTATTCCACGGTGCCACAGGGTTAATTCTCTTGAACATATCACAGTACTACTAAGAAAACAAAATAACGTACTTTGAAATCAGAGCAAATCTACTATAATGCCTGGAGACGCCTCTCCGAACCTATGATGATTATTTGCACTTATAGGCCGTGTATAAATACTGTCTTGGAGTTGGTCTGCTGTAATCAGTCTTGTGTGTATATATATATATATATATATATATATATATATATATATATATATATATATATATTCTATTTAGTGTTGAATCCCTTTCAATTTGCAATTTTAGAGTTTAATCCTTTGAACTGTATAACCCAAACTTCAATGTTTCATCCACTGATTCAGATTTTAATCTTTTACATCTAATATCTAATCCTCTATAATTTCCATTCTCGGTGGAATCCCGAAATGCTAATTCTCGGTGAAATCCATGTGTGTTTTTTCTTCCTCGATTAAAAACAATATCCAATCCTCATTAATGCTCATTCTCGAAGAAGAAATCAAATATATAATCCCCTTTAATGTTAATTTTCAGCGGAAACCGTCTCTATTTTTTCCTTCCGAAGAAGGACCCGAGCGTGACCATCCCATGGGCGCCGCTGACCCCGTGCCCTTCGGTGTTGGTGAAGGCGAACTCCTTCCCGAAGCCGCTGGCCTTCTTCGGTGTCGACGCCGGGCTGAAGACGGGCTTCCGGTATTGTCGCCGGCGGGAGTGAGGGCGCTGGTGGTGCGACGTCCTTCGAACTCCCCCATAATCGAACACGGCGAAGTTGGTGCTGTATTGCGGGGTGTCGTACTGCGGGAACTGGTTGTCGCCGTACTGGTCGAAGTCGTATTGGTCGAACTGGTTGTCGCCGTATTGGGGGTACTGGGGGTAGTCGCCTCCTTGTCCTTCGTCGCCTCCTTGGCCTTCGTCGCCTCCTTGTCCTTCGTCCCCTCCTTCTCCTCCTCCTCCTCCTCCATCTTGTCCTTCTCCTCCTTCTTCTTGTTCCTCTCCTCCTTCGCCCTCTCCTTCTCCTTCACCCTCTTCTTCTTCCTCGCCCTCTTCTTCTTCTTCTTCTCCTTCGCCCTCTCCTTCCTCGCCCTCTCCTTCCTCGTCATAGTCGTTATAATAATCATAATCGTTGAACAGATTCTCGATGCCGGACTTCGGGACGTAGGCGGCCACTGGGGACAAAGAGGGGACCATTAGACTCGAGGCCAATGCGTGCTAATTGAGGTACTTGAGATACTTTTCATGTGGACTACTTGTCCCTGGCTCTCTCTCTCTCTCTCTGTGTATATATATACACACACACTTACATACATACACAGACACACACACACAACATATATATATATATATATATATATATATATATATATATATATATGCATATACATACATACAAATACACACACACACACACACACGCATACACGAACGCACAAACATATAAATATATATAACATATTGTTATTCCCACAGTAACCTGCCGCCTAAACCCAGCGCCGCCACACTTACAGAAGAGAGCATTGAACAGCACGAAGAGCGCGGTGTTGACCCCGAGCACGAGCGGGTCGTACTTGGCCACGGTGATCACGCCCGCGGGGAAGCCGACGGGGACGGGGACGACCACGGCGGGATCTCCCTCGTGAGCCTCCCCCTCGGGCTTCTCCTCGACCACCTCGGCCTCGTACGGCGAGTAGTTCTCGATGTCGTGCTTCACGCGGGTCCACCACTTCTCCAGCGAGTCCATCTGAGTGATGTCTCTGAAGAGGTTGATCAGCCACTCGATCAGGTTGCCGATCGGGTCGAACTTGACGGTCGTGAAGGACATGTTGATGTTGTTCTCCGCCTCGCCGTCGCCGTCCGTGTCCGTGCGGTCGACGTGGAGGATGTTCGTCTCCCGCAGGAGGTAGATCAGCAGCTGGTCCCAGAAGGTGACCGGCTCCTCCTCGTTCGGGTTCTCCATTTCGGAGGCGTGGACCTTGTTGGGGTTGATGATCGGGATCAGCTTCTGGAGGTAGTGGATCAGGCCGGCGGTGGACTCGTCGACGATGTCCGTGGCGAGCGCCTCGTCCTTGCTCACCACCCTTATGAAGGGGAAGATGCTCTGCAGGTACTCGAGGGGGTGCACCAGCCCGTCGCTGTTCGTGTCCAGAGGGTCCTGGATGAAGACCTGCGAGCCGGGCAGGGCGGCGAAGTCCGATCCTTGGACCTCGAGGAGCGCCTTCGAGTCACTGCGGGGGTCGGGTTGGGCGGCGGCGGCGGCGACGGTGCTGTTGGGCTTCTGCTGGGCCTCATTGGGAGGATTCCGAGGCAGGCACCTCACGCCCGAGGCCGCCAGTGCCACGACCACCACCACGACCAGCCTCTGCATTACACCTGAATTGGAAAACGAGAGAGAAAACGTATAATGAAAACGTGATACTGAATAAGCCGCACTTCTCAGGCATAATGTGCGGACTATACTACAAAACGGCAAAACACGTGAATGATAAGGGAATGAATAATATACTCCTCACTCTCTTCCTCTCAACGCACCAGGAATTAGTCACAATACTCACTTTCTGTCTCTTCGGGGTGTAGCTAAGAGGCTGTTTAGAAGGCTGCAGTTAGACTATTAGATCCTCTAAGAATAGATAAATAAGATCGTTCAGCG
The DNA here is from genome assembly GCF_042767895.1 of Penaeus vannamei. Lineage (NCBI taxonomy): Eukaryota > Metazoa > Arthropoda > Malacostraca > Decapoda > Penaeidae > Penaeus > Penaeus vannamei. The sequence continues at coordinate 7,653,104 of NC_091550.1, forward strand.
CCCCCTTAAAAAACGGCTTGGCCCTGACAAACCCCCGGGTTATGTAAACCGGTCTCTCCCTCTGCTCTCTCTCTCTCTCTCTTCTCTCCGTCTCACTTTCTGTCTCTGTGTCTCAGGTAAGTGAACAAAACCGGAGTTGAAGCAAAACTACTGCTTTTTTCTCCTTCCTCTGTTCCTCCTTCTCCCTTCTCTCTTTCCTGCTAACCCCTAACCTTTCTCGCTGCACCGTGCTCTCTCTCTCTCTCTCGCTGTACACACGCTCAACCCCGCAATTTGTCCTCCAGCATTCTCTCACTTTCTTTCTGTCTTTCTCTCTCTCTCTTTCATTCTTTCTTCCTCTCTTTTTCATTCTATCTCTCTCTCTCTTTCTATTTTGTCATTCTCTTTATCTGTCTGTCTGTCTGTCTCTCTCTCTGTACACACGCTCAACCCCGCAATTCCTCCTCCAGCATTCTCTCTCTTTCTTTCTGTCTTTCTCTCTCTCTCTCTCCTTCATTCTTTCTTTCTCTCTCTCTTTCTATTTTGTCATTCTCTTTCTCTGTCTGTCTGTCTGTCTCTCTCTAGTGAATGGCGTGAACCAGTGATTGTCGACTTTTACGCCTTGGAGGAACACCTGAAGCAATTATTTACGTCACCTCGAGGATGTGCATACACACACATATAATTGTGTGTGTGTGTGTATGTGTATGTATATGTACATATACATACATATGTATATATATATAAAAGCATATATATATATATATATATATATATATATATATATACATATATATAAAGTATGCATGTATGTATACATATGTTCAAGCAAAAAAATGCATATTATATATTTTTACATATATGTACCCGTAAATATTTTCATATGTACTTAAACGTATGGGTATCCGCTATCTATCCACATTTATAGATATATATTAATTTATATATATATAATATATATATATATGTATTTATATATACATATAGTATATGTATACATACATATATATACATATATGTATGTATTTACATACATATATGCATACACACACACACACACACACACACACACACACACACACACACATATATATATATATATATATATATATATATATGTATTTACATATATATATATACATATACATATGCTATATATATATATATATGTATTTACATATATATATACATAAATATATATATATATGTATATATATGTATATATATACATATATATATATATATATATATATATATATGTGTGTGTGTGTGTGTGTGTGTGTGTGTGTGTGTGTGTGTGTGTGTATGTATTTGTGTGTGTGTAGATACATACATACATACATACATACACACACACACACACACACACACACACACATACACACACACACACACACACACACACACACACACATATATATATATATATATATATATATATATATATATATATATATATATGTATGTTTATATACATTACACGTGTTTACTCCGTCATCTGGGAAATATGATGCAAATGATGAAGTAAACTGAATATTGCTGACAGTGTATACTCTCTGTTGAGAAAGGAGGATGCCCAATATTGGAGGTGAGAGCGACGTGCTGTGTTGATAGCAGAGAATGCCTCGTAATGCTATGAACTGTGCTGTGTGGTCACCTGAGGGAGGTTTGGCCTAATCGAAACACAGCGGGAATGGTCGGGAAAGTTGAGTATGTGAACCAGGTACATCTGGGGGGGCCCCGGGGAGTGGCTGTGGGTGGGGGCGGGAGGAGGGGGCACGCCAGCTCCTGAATGTGGGTCACGAGACTGCAAATGCATGGTCAACGCAATGAAAAACTGAACAAGTTTGAGTTGCTTTCCACCTATGACACTTTGCTTCTCGTATCTATACATTTAGTTGCAGTTTGCGAGGATGGATAGAAAGATTGACAAACGGATAGATAGCCAGATACGATTAGACAGATAGATATGTGAATAGACAGACAAATCTTCACTGGGTACGTGTGTGTATGTACATGCATGTTGATAAGTGTGTTTGCGACCCGCGTACTAATGGCCAATTTGTACATCTTCACTAGTAAAGATACATTGTTAACAAAGCTGGTAAAACTGACAGCAAATGACAACAGAATAAAAAAATACATAAATACATAAAACAGAATAATACACTAACAAATATATAAACAAATCAATAAAGGAAAGAAGGAAGAGAGGAGGAAAACCGTTAACGATAATTTTTCTGGCGCGTCGAGTGATCATACCCTACATTCAGTCCTCCTCGTCCGCCGGGTATAACGACCACTTTTTACACCGACCGGCCTGAGCTTTCCCTTCCCGGCTGAGGAGGAGGTGCTGTCAAGACCATGAAATAAGGGTAAGTCATGCACGCTGTATATTACGCCTGACTGCCGCCAAATTGCTCGCCGGTCTACGAAGATAAAGCCATAGACATGAAGCGATAAGGAGAAAGCTGTGTTGGATGAGAACCGACCAAACGAGTATAAAAGGAAGGAAAAAGAGGTTTTGAAACCGCAATACAGGAATGGGATCGAGGAGTCCTGAGAGGAGGATTCGAACTGAAACGGGATCCTTACCACAACCTCTTTTTTCTGATTATAGATTCATTGAAGAGCGAAATTAAATCGTAGATAATCCGGTATCAATTGATCAGGTAAATTTACAATTAAGTATTCAATTTGGAAATAAGTACCGATAATTTACAAATGCAGCAATAACCAAGGTCTATATAAGTAATATATTTATATACTTATATAATACTTGTATAGACCTTGGCAATAACAAGAGTGCATTCATGATCGCGAGGAAAATGATAATAAACGTGCTAACGGTATTCTGTCATAGCCAGAGTATAGGCTTATCTAACCAATACCCTTGAAGTGGCAACTTAACACTTTCTTACCGGGCTTTGACTCCATAATACTTTCTTTCTAAAATCTGGTTCTGACACACCTTTCGTGCCATGGAATGTATGAGCATGAGGGTAGGTAAAAAAAAAAAAAGTATAAACGAGGTCATGTATGGATCAAGGGCATTCGAAGACTGGTTTTAAGGGATTGGATCGTCTTTCATGCGTCTGGGAGATTTGTTTATGTTTGTCCGTTCATTTGCATGTTGCGATTCATCAACCTTATATGTCTGTGTAAGGAATACGAACTTACTGTAGACAAATTATTATGATAATCTTCTTATTGTCACGAAAAAATAAATAATAACAGCAATAAAAGTCATAATTGCGTGTTAACAGTATCACTGATAGCGAAGACATCGAGAACAGAATGAACAAGAACAACATTAATGAAAACGACGCCGGTAAGCGTAATTTTAATACTAATAATCATAATAAAAAATGATAACTACTTTCATGACATTAATGATAATAACGGTTATAATCACATCATTGATAAAATGCCAATACGAACTGGTGTTAACGATGATGGTAATCATTATTACCACCATATGAATGGTGATAATGATACTGAATAGGTGATGATCATAGTGATAATAAAAATAATGATGATAACAATAATGAGGATACTACTACTACTACAACTAATAATAACAATGATAACAGTAATAAAAATAATAGCTTCAACAATAATGATGATTCTTTTAATAATAATAGTAATTACCATAATAATAATAGTTATTATTATCATTGTCGTTATTATCACTCTGATTGTCACTACTATTGTTATTATTATTATCATCATTATTGATATCATTATTATTGTTATTATTATTATTATTATTATTATTAGTAGTAGTATTAACACTATCATTATTGTCATTATCGTTTTTCGCATCATTATTATTATTATTGTCATTGCTATTATTTTTTTATAATTCTTATTATTATCATTATTTTATGTTATTATCATTATTTACATTCTCACTATTATTATTATAATTAACATTATTATCATTGTTATTATCGTTGTTGTTATTATCGTTATCATTATGGTTACTATCATAATTATTATCACTATCATCATTATCATTATTATTATTATTATTATTATTATTATTATTATTATTATTATCATTATTATTATCATCATAATCATCATAATTATTATTATATCCATTATTGTTATCATTATCATTATTATCATCATGATGATGATTATCATTATAACAATAATAATTATCATAATCATTATTTGTTGCAGTAGTAGTAGCAGTAGTATCAGTAAAAACAATAACAACAACAGTCGTATTGATAGTGATAATAATGTTGATAATGATAAGAAATAATAATAATGATACTACTACTACTACTACTAACAATAATAACAACAACAATAATAATAATAATAATAATAATAATAATAATAATAATGATAATAATAATGGCAATGGTAATAATAATAACAATAATAATAACAACAAAAATAGCAATGATGATATTAATGATAAAGTAGTGATGATAATGATGATAACAATAATGATAATAATGATGATGATAAAATGATAATGATAATAATGATATCAATAATAATAAAACTATAACGATAATCATGATGATAATAATAATAATAATAATAATAATAATAATAATAATAATAATAATAATAATAATAATAATAATAATAATAATAATAATAATAATAATAATAATAATAATAATGATGATAATAATAATAATAATAATAATAATAATAATAATAATAATAATAATAATAATAATGATAATAATAATAATAATAATAATAATAATAATAATAATAATAATAATAATGATATGAATATGAATAGTAACAGTAATAATAATGATTATGATAATAATGATAATGATAATAATAATAATGATAATGATAATGTTATATTTGACAATGGTAATGGTAACAATAGTAATGGTAAAATAGTAATAGTAATAGTAGTAATAATAAAGATAATGATGATACTGCTATTAATACTGCTACTGCTACTACTGACGATAAGAATAATGATAATCAAAGTAATAATAAGGATGATAGTAATTATGATTATGATAATAATGCAACTAACAACAACAATAATGATAGAATGATAATAATAACGATAATAATAGTTATGATAATGATAATAATAGGAATCATAATGATGATAATAGCGATAATTATCATCATTAGTAGTAGTAATAATATAATGGTGATTTTAATAATAAGAATAGTGAAAAGAATAACGAGGATGAGGATGAGGATGATGATGATGAAGATTAGGATAATAGTGATGATAATAACAATGATAA
>NC_091550.1:7678334-7690834 GCF_042767895.1 Penaeus vannamei
AAAATAAAAATGAGAGAAATATATTGTATATTATGACACTTCAGGATAAATAAGAATAAAAAAGGAGAAAATTATATTGTATATCATGATACATCAAACGAAAGACCTAGAATCTCATCTATATGGGCTCTTTTTTGCCACTGCAGACCTGACCATGATTAGACCAGTTTATGCACCGAAGGATTTCCTCGAGGTACTTTCCAGCCTGAGGAACCCGAACTATGATGAGTCTACGTAAGGAACTTCATACTTTTCTTCGACTTTAACCTGCGATATATTTTGGTTATTGCCAGAAGATGAATATACATTTGCCATTAATTGATAAAGATATATTTTGAGATATATTTTGGTTATTGTCATATGATGAATATATATTTGCCATTAGTTCGTTTTCTTTCCATGTCTAAAAGGGATATACATTTGTTATTAATGCAATAAAACCATATTTTCCATATTAACAAAAGATGAATATATATTTGCCATTGATGCATTTTTTCCATATTGTCAAGGGATGAATATACATTTGTCATATATGAAAGAAATCTACTTTTCAGTGATGAAAATCTTTGGGGGTGTATTCAGCTGCCCCTCAAAGTCAAAGATTTAAAGGGCTTGGTGAGTAGAACAGAAGCTTATTCAAAATACCTTCGCCAACTTCAATTTAAAGATTTAAAAGACATATTTCATATATCTGTCTTGAATGTCCATTAATGTAATTGCAATATTTAAATTGATAATGCAATGTCACGCCAATCAAAAGCCATTCAAAACACATTTCTCCAGTATTCTAACACGGAAAATGTTCTATTTGTTTATCAGGTAGAGGTGTACGGAGAGTTGGCATGCTGTTGCAAGCACACAGGTCTGGACGAAACGGTACCAGGGGAGCATAAGCCAAATCTCACATTGGCAGACGAAAGACTCATAATTGGCCAAAAAGGTAATTATCATAACCACCTATTTCTCTTGAAGAGGGTTAGATACTATACTGATACGGCCTGTTTCTTTTAAAGAGGGTTGGGTACTATACTTCTATAGCATATTTCTTTTAAAGGGTTAGATGCTATACCTCCACATCCTATTTCTTTAAAGAGGGTTAGATACTATACTCCTACAGCCTATTTCTATTAAAGGCGGTTAGATACTAAACTGATACGGCCTACTTCTTTTAAAGGGTTAGATTACTTCTACAGCCTATTCTAAATTTATTCTAAATCTAAAGAGGGTTAGATACTATACCGCTACAGCCTATTTCTTTAAAGAGGGTTAGATACTATACTTCTACAGCCTATTTCTTTTAAAGGGGGTTAGATGCTATACTTCTACAGCCTATTTCTTTTAAAGGGGGTTAGATGCTATACTTCTACAGCCTATTTCTATTAAAGGGGGTTAGATACTATACCTCTACAGCCTATTTCTTTTAAAGAAGGTTAGATACTACTGGTTGTGAATGCATTGAACTTCCAAAGAATGTGTTGAAGATATACTGAATTTTCTCGTGTTCCTAGTGGTGGAGAAGAACCACGGCCCTCTCAGCAAGGAGTTTTGCAAGACTGGATGCCCCGCGGGACTCCGGGCGGTGCTGTGGCATCAGGTTCTTGGACTCGAGGTCACAGATAAGGTTAGTCTTTACATTTAAAAACAAAAAAACAAAAATAAAAGCCAAAATAAAACCAAAAACAAAATCTAAACCAAAAACTAAAACCTAAAACCAAAAACCAAAACCAAAAAACAAAAATACAAATGTTCTGTATCAGAGAAAAAATATATTTTTAAGAAACATGACTAAATTTGATATTCTCTGATATTTGTTCGTAATCATTTCAATAATTCCTCACTTCTTCCTCAGCACTGTAAATACTTTGACGAATTGAAGAAGAGGGTAGTACAACATGAACTGCTTGTTGATAAACTGATCATGAAGGTAAGAGCTCAGTTGCGAGGTAAATAAGCGAAAACAGCTATTAGAAAGTGTGGTCGGTTTTGGGACAAATTCATTTTTAATGCTGTTTATTTATTTACTTTTTTCATTTTGTTAAATGACGCAAAGCAGTCGAAAAAATGTATTTCGCGAATGGTCCTGTTGTGTAAGCATTATGCAATTTATTTTACAGTTGAGTAAATACTTTTTTCCCTTGCCTGCCATTAAACCCAAATATATCATTTTGCTTCTCTTTACAGGATATACAGCTGACTGCTTCGAATGACGATCAGTATTTCGTGTTTGAAGACATCCTTTATCAGGTAAATTCACCAAGTTTATTGTATCTTTGGTCTATCTGTCTATCTGCTCTTTCTCACAATGTATCTATCTATCTCTATATATCTGTTTGTCTGTTTGTCTGCCTATCTATTTATCCGTCTGCCTATCTATCAATCTGTCTGTCTGCCTGTCAATCCATTTGCCTATCTATCTAGCTACGTATATACAGTATACTTAACACGTAGACGCACATACACACTCAAAACCCATATATTTATAAGTCCGTTCCTGTACCTGTCCCCATTTCCCTCCCTCCCTCTAACCTAACCTTATCTAACCCAACCCAACCCACCCTACCCTACCCTACCCTACCGTAACCCAACCTAACCTACCCTACCCTACCCTAACCTAACCCAACCCAACCTACCCTACCCTACCCTAACCTAACCCAACCTAACCTACCCTACCCTACCCTAACCTAACCCAACCTAATCTAACCCAACCTAACCTACCCTACCCTACCCTAACCCAACCTAACCGTACTCAGTTATCCTCTTTGTCCTCAGGTGCTGCTGTGCTTCTTCAGGGACACGGAGATGCTGAGCCACTTCGAACACAGCAGCGCCTCCCCCCCTCTGTCCGTCGCCAGGGGTCAGACGCCCTCGCCGGATACCCTCGTGGCATACCCTCCCTGTGGGATTATACCCTTCCATGGGTTCACGATGTATGGTAAGAGGTCGTGGAAATATCCGTGTTTTAAGAAAAGGGAAATGTCTGTGTTTTAAGAGAAAGGAAATATTCGTGTTTATAAAGTGAAATGTCCCTTCTCAAAAAGTGAAATGTTCGTGTTTTAAAATAAGGGCAATGTCCGTGTTTATAAAGAAAAATGTCCTTGTTTAAAAAAAGAAAATTACCGTACTCAAAAAAGGAAAAGAAAGAATGGGAAAATGACCGTGCCTAAAAAAAGGGAAATATCCGTATTTAAAAAGATAAAGACAAAAATCACACATGTCTCCTGGAATGCATCAGCTCCTCATGAACTTAATAGAGTCGGTATCATCGTCTGTAATATAGTCTGTACTCACATATATGTACACATAAAGACACCTCACATATATGTACACATAGACACCACACACATGTACACTTAAAGACACCTCACATATATGTACACATAAAGACACCTCACATATATGTACACTTAAAGACACCTCACACATATATACACAAAGACACCTCACATAAATATACACATAAAGACACCTCACATATATGTACACTTAAAGACACCACACACATATATATATATATACACAGAAAGACACCTCACACATATGTACACATAAAAACACCTCCCATGTATGTAAAAATAAAGAAACCTCACATACATGTACACATAAAGACACCAAGAATACCATCCAATTTCAAATAAATTTTATCGTCCACAGCGGCTCCTCTCAGCTGTTTATACGAAGATCCCGTTCAACTCTATTTCACTTTCCGGGAAATGTATTGCCGTTATTGGTATCGTCTCCACGTGGTAACGAGCCATACCCAGGTACGTGACACTTACCAGTCTAGAAGAAATTTTGTAATGGCTCTTGTTTAAGAGTAATGGGGAAAATGGAATCAGCTATAAATTCCAAATTTATTTACTGGTTTCTGTTTTCTCTTTAAAAGTTTCCACGTATTAAGTTATTTACTTTTTTCGGTTTCTATTTAAAAGTTTCCACGTGTTAAGTGTTTGTTATATATCGTTTTATTGATTTTTTAATCCATTTACTTTTTTATTTTCTTCTTGACCTACAATCGAGCTGCCATATTCTTATCTCGCAAGACAGGGAATTCATTAAAGAATTTTATTTACTTCCTTATTTCACTCCAGGGCGCGGCAGCTTTGGCTCTTCAGTTTGAGCTCCTGTTGCAGAGTTCAGAAACACGTCTCTGGCAACACTGCGCTGCGATGGGGATACAGCTGTAAGTTCAACCTGAATTCTCTCTCTCTGGCTCGTGGTTTTTGGGAAGTCAGTGTTGCTATTTCTGTATTTTTTTTACGTGTATACAAAATCATCTCTGGATTTCTGGCTATCCGCACTTCTCTCTCTCTCTCTCTCTCTCTCTCGCTTGCTCCCTCTCTCTTTTTCTCTCTCTATCGCTTGCTCCCTCTCTCTTTCTCACTCTCGCTTGCTCCCTCCCTCCTTCCCTCCCTCTCTCTCTCTCGCTTACTCCCCCCCCTCTCTCTCTCTCTCGCTTACTCCCCCCCCCTCTCTCTCTATCTATCTACAAGAAATATTTTCTAACAAACATACGATATACATGATGATAGACACAACTATAGGCCTATCTACCCTTCAATTCCTCCCCGACAGTTTACCCATTGTATTCAAGTGGATCGTGCGCGGGTTCAGCGGGTATTTAATTCCCGATCAGCTGTTCATCCTGTGGGACGTCATCCTCTCCTGGGAGTCCTTGGAGGTCCTTCCTGTCCTCGCCCTCGCCATCGTGAGTTTCAGACGCGAGAACCTCATGGACGTCACCTCACAGCAGTCCGCGGATGTGAGTTCTGGGGTTTGGGGTTCAAGGGAGGAGGTGGAGGCGGGTGAGGGAAGGAAAGGGGGGGGGGTTATGTGTATGTATACCCATGAACACATACAGATGCAAAGACACGCATGCACGTACACATACATGCGCATATACATCCACATGAAAAGGTACAGGGACAGGCACAGACACAGGAACACACACACACATAATCGCACACACACGAATACATAGAATCATAACAAACTCAAATATACAAACACCCTCCCCCTCACCTAAATATACACGCGCTCACACATACACACAAGAACAACAAACATACCTTAAAATTACTATTAGCTACACCATTACCAAAGCTCAAACTCTATTTCAACGCCGTTTCCCATTCTTTCCAGGCCGTGCTGTCGGACATCACAGCGATCCGGGTGATTCCCCTTTTGAAGCTCGCCTTGGCTTCCGACAGAGGGCGCGACCGGGAGACCTAAGGCTTTTAGAATATTATATCTTGTTATCTGATGTGTTGACAGTTTTGCTCACAATATTTTTAATTAGTTAAGGCCGTAGGAGTCGTTAACAGGTTTGTGCAGTATATTTTTTTTATTTAGTTGAGGTCCTAAAAGACGTTAACAAATTTGCTCAGTATATTTTTTAATTAGTTGATACCCTAGGAGACATTATAAGAATTGCCCAGTATATTTTTAAATTATTTGAGGCCCTAGGAATCGTTAATAGGTTTGCTCAGTATATTTTTTTTTGATTAGTTGAGACCGTAGGAGAGGTTAACAGGTTTGTGCATTATATCTTTTTATTAGTTGAGGTCCTAGAAGACGTTAATAGGTTTACTCAGTATATCTTTAATTATTTGAGACCCTAGGAGACATTAACAGTTTTGCTCTGTATATATTTTAACTAATTGAGACCCCTGGAGACGTTAAAAATTTCGTTTACTTAATTTTAGTGGTCGTGGCTATATTATTTTGGTATTTGACCAGTTCATTGTTTTCCTCGGTATATTTTGATGGGTGTGGTTAATTAAAAATAATTGAAGTTGAGGTTCCTTAATTATTATGATATTGAATATGTTAACCGTTTTCATCATTAAATTTTAATGGTCGTGGCTATGTGGAAAGTATTAAAGTTGAGGTTTCCTTAGTTATGATGTTAGTTATGTTAACTGTTTTCTTAGGTACAGGTCAGTGGCTAGATAAAGTTAGTTATTATGATGTTTTAGCTATTTTCTTTGGTACAGTTCAGTGGCTGGAAAAAAATACAGCACGACGGCCAGTTTTCGCACCATACGAGAAAGTACAATTATGCATAATTATCAGACATATGAATGATATTTATCAGAAGAAAAAATATATTGACAGAGGACGCGACTCTGTCATCAGTTTTTCAATAGCTTTGTTAAAATTGTGCAATGAGTATTCCTTATACTTGCTTATACTTAGAAATAAATACATATCCATCAGTCTAAATATGCATAATAACCGGATACATAGACGAATAACTGTATATCTCTCCGAGAGATATGTATTTACTTTTGCGTATGTGCATGTATGTATGTATGGATATTAATTGGACCTCGCACAAGGTTTACCAAACTAACCATTTATCTCTTGTTATATCACCAATTATTATTTTTATGGGATAGGCTAATTCAGTAGCAACTCGAGGTGCCATGGCGTCTGTTTTGATAATTGTTCAATGAAATAATAACCATTAAAATAATTATTTTCCATCCTTTTTGAAAATTGAAGAGGCCAAAATGATCGACCATATTATCTATTGTGGTTATCTGTAAAAGAAACGAGACAAGGTCCCTTGTTATTATTCCGTGTTATGTAATATGTCAACTATTTTGTTCTATATCTTCTATGGGTATTTAGCGGATAGTCCTCGCGCCATATGAGAAAGTACAATTAAGAATATGAAATGTAGATTGGAAACACGCCCAAATATATTAATAGAAAGAACTAGTGTTGTTTGTAGGAAGACAATAAAGAAAAGTTCTAAAAATTGGTTTCTTATCCTTGCCGCCATTGTGAGAGGCGATATAGAGATTGATTTATCGATAATCAGACATACATCCACCCCCAGACAGCAATGGCACACACACACACACACACACACACACACACATACACACACACACACACACGCACACACACGCACGCACACAAACTGACTGATACACTCAAACACACACATACACGCACTCACTCACTCAAACACACACATACACACACACTCACTCCCCACCCACTAACTCAAACGCATACATACACGCACTCACTCAAACACACTCGTTCACTCACCCACTCTCTACAACACACACACAAGCAACAGACACGCATACACGCAACAGATACACACATGCAAAACACACACACAACTCTCTAAAGTGACATGTTCTCTACTTGCAAACGTAAGCATACCAACCTAAGTGTTTTCATATCGACAACAGTGCTTTTGCAACTACAGTAATTTTCTTCTCTCTTGTTATCTCGACCACACTTCTACTTTCAGCAAAGTCAGCGAGCCACACAACCCTAATCTGATCTTATCAACAGACTCGAAATGCATTCTGGTACCATGATAGTGTAACTACAACTAACTATAACAATAGTGTTGTATAACTAAGACCTCTGGGGATTCTGTTGCCGATAGATGGCGGTGGTATTTCCGTCGTGAGGATTTTGTTGCCGATAGAAGGCGGTGATATTTCCGTCGTGAGGATTTTGTTGCCGATAGATGGCGGTGATATTTACGTCGTGAGGATTTTGTTGCCGATAGATGGCGGTGGTATTTCCGACGTGAGGATTTTGTTGCCGATAGATGGCGGTGATATTTCCGACGTGAGGATTTTGCTGCCGATAGATGGCGATGATATTTCCGACATGAGGATATTGTTGCCGATAGATGGCGGTGATATTTCCATCATGAGGATTTTGTTGCCGATAGATGGCGGTAATATTTCCGACTTGAGGATTTTGTTACCAATAGATGGCGGTGGTATTTCCGTCGTGAGGATTTTGTTGCCGATAGATAGCGGTGGTATTTCCGACATGAGAATTTTGTTGCCGATAGATAACGGTGATATTTCCACCATGAGGATTTTGTTGCTGATAGATGGCGGTGGTATTTCCGACGTGAGGATTTTGTTGCCGATAGATGGCGGTGATATTTCCATCGTGAGGATTTTGTTGCCGATAGATGGCGGTGATATTTCCATCGTGAGGATTTTGTTGCCGATAGATGGCGATGGTGTTTCCGTCGTGAGGATTTTGTTGCCGATAGATGGCGATGGTGTTTCCGTCGTGAGGATTCTATTGCCGATAGATGGCGGTGGTGTTTCCGACGTGAGGATTCTGTTGCCGATAGATGGCGATGGTGTTTCCATCGTGTGGATTTTGTTGCCGATAGATGGCGATGGTGTTTCCATCGTGTGGATTTTGTTGCCGATAGATGGCGGTGGTGTTTCCGACGTGAGGATTCTATTGCCGATAGATGGCGGTGATATTTCCGTCGTGAGGATTCTATTGCCGATAGATGGCGATGGTGTTTCCATCGTGAGGATTTTGTTGCCGATAGATGGCGGTGATATTTCCATCGTGAGGATTTTGTTGCCGATAGATGGCGATGGTGTTTCCGTCGTGAGGATTTTGTTGCCGGTAGATGGCGATGGTGTTTCCGTCGTGAGGATTTTGTTGCCGGTAGATGGCGATGGTGTTTCCGTCGTGTGGATTTTGTTGCCGATATATGGCGATGATATTTCCGTCGTGAGGATTCTGTTGCCGATAGATGACGATGGTGTTTCCGTCGTGTGGATTTTGTTGCCGATAGATGGCGGTGGTGTTTCCGACGTGAGAATTCTGTTGCCGATAGATGGCGATGGTGTTTCCGTCCTGAGGTTTTTGTTGCCGATAGATGGCGGTGATATTTCCGTCGTGAGGATTTTGTTGCCGATAGATGGCGATGGTGTTTCCATCGTGAGGATTTTGTTGCCGATAGATGGCGGTGATATTTCCGTCGTGAGGATTTTGTTGCCGATAGATGGCGGTGATATTTCCGTCGTGAGGATTTTGTTGCCGATAGATGGCGGTGATATTTCCGTCGTGAGGATTTTGTTGCCGATAGATGGCGGTGATATTTCCGTCGTGAGGATTTTGTTGCCGATAGATGGCGGTGATATTTCCGTCGTGAGGATTTTGTTGCCGATAGATGGCGATGGTGTTTCCATCGTGAGGATTTTGTTGCCGATAGATGGCGGTGATATTTCCGTCGTGAGGATTCTGTTGCCGATAGATGGCGATGGTATTTCCGTCGTGAGGATTCTGTTGCCGATAGATGGCGGTGATATTTCCGTCGTGAGGATTCTGTTGCCGATAGATGGCGGTGATATTTCCGTCGTGAGGATTCTGTTGCCGATAGATGGCGGTGATATTTCCGTCGTGAGGATTCTGTTGCCGATAGATGGCGATGATATTTCAGTCGTGAGGATTCTGTTGCCGATAGATGGCGATGATATTTCAGTCGTGAGGATTCTGTTGCCGATAGATGGCGATGATATTTCAGCCGTGAGGATTCTATTGCCGATAGATGGCGGTGATATTTCCGTCGTGAGGATTTTGTTGCCGATAGATGGCGATGGTGTTTCCGTCGTGAGGATTCTATTGCCGATAGATGGCGGTGATATTTCCGTCGTGAGGATTCTGTTGCCGATAGATGACGGTGATATTTCAGTCGTGAGGATTCTGTTGCCGATAGATGGCGGTGATATTTCCGTCGTGAGGATTCTGTTGCCGATAGATGGCGATGGTGTTTCCGTCGTGAGGATTCTATTGCCGATAGATGGCGGTGATATTTCCGTCGTGAGGATTTTGTTGCCGATAGATGGCGGTGATATTTCCGTCGTGAGGATTCTATTGCCGATAGATGGCGGTGATATTTCCGTCGTGAGGATTTTGTTGCCGATAGATGGCGGTGATATTTCCGTCGTGAGGATTCTATTGCCGATAGATGGCGATGGTGTTTCCATCGTGAGGATTCTATTGCCAATAGATAGCGATGGTATTTCCGACGTGAGGATTTTGTTGCCAATAGATGGCGGTGATATTTCCGTCGTGAGGATTCTGTTGCCGATAGATGGCGGTGATATTTCCGTCGTGAGGATTTTGTTGCCGATAGATGGCGATGGTATTTCCGACGTGAGGATTCTGTTGCCGATAGATAGCGATGGTATTTCCGACGTGAGGATTTTGTTGCCAATAGATGGTGGTGATATTTCCGTCGTGAGGATTCTGTTGCCGATAGATAGCGATGGTATTTCCGACGTGAGGATTTTGTTGCCAATAGATGGCGGTGATATTTCCGTCGTGGGGATTCTGTTGCCGATAGATGGCGATGGTGTTTTTGTCATGGGATTCTATTGCCGATAGATGGCGGTGGTATTTCCGTCGTGAGGATTCTATTGCCGATAGATGGCGATGGTGTTTTCGTCATGGGATTCTATTGCCGATAGATGGCGGTGGTATTTCCGTCGTGGGGATTCTGTTGCCGATAGATGGCGGTGGTATTTCCGTCGTGGGGATTCTGTTGCCGATAGATGGCGGTGATTCCGTCGTGAGCATTCTGTTGCCGATAGATGGCGATGGTATTTCCGTTGTGGAAAATACGGGAAAATGAGATAACAGAGAAGCTGTTGTGAACATTTATTCTTAAAATCGTTATTAATTGATATTCTAGAATCATGATATATCCTTATAGAATCGATTCCTTGTAGGAAATACAATATATATACTGATGATATTTTGAGACATGATACAAAACTTATTATCAATACCTTACGACATGAGGGTACAGTCTTTTTTACGATAATGCAAATCCACAATTGATAGAAACAATTATTTTATACAATGAGTTTCTTATAAATCAATGTAGCGTTAAACATTTACGATGAACAGACATCACTGTATAACAAATATATTAGTGATGAATATATATTTATGACAATGACAAATATATTAGTGATTAATATATATTTATGACAATGACAAATATATTAGTGATTAATATATATTTATGACAATGACAAAGATACTTTTATATATGATACAAAAGCCATGATGATGACTACGTGTAAATAAGCGCATGATTATAATATGCTGAAACATACCGAGGTCGAGTAGAGGATTTATGTATAAATAACTTCCTTTGAGGAAATTGTATTAGTGTATTAATGCATAGAAACGTTATTGTTTATATATAATGAGTGGAAAAAAGTATTATTGTTTAAATGCACTAAAATCTAACGTTACTTAAGCATTTGTCCTACTTTGGAACCCAGTAATTATGAAAATGAAGCAGAGAAAAAGTTTGATAACAGTGCATAAAAAAACACCTTGCAAATTATTTTACAATTTCCCAAAAGTTTTGATTGCAGTAACAGAAAATAAAAGTGTTATATTTTTCGCAAACACTTTATTTACTTTTTTTCAGCTAAATCAAACTAAAATGCTATCCAATCGGTGAGGCTTATTCTCCTTATGAAAACAAGCAAATAAAATCCAGACACCAATAAGCATTGACTTTCTAAGACTTAAAGATTAACCTTAACCATTCTTCTGAAGATGAACCAAAGACACGAAACTACTTGGGTTTTATCTTAACTGATGTTACTTCATCTAACTTCCTTGTGTGATTTATGTACAAAGATATTTTACCTTTATTTTGGATAAGCCTGGTGATTGTTGCTGAATACTCGATCAAGAGAATTTGCCGTGTAAAAAAGGATTCAATGGTGATACGACTGTGTTGTATCCGGGAAGTCAATGCTCTTACTGGACTTTAGCCATTCATGTTATCTATCATCTCGATCTAACACACACATGCACGTGCTCGTAAACAGGACTTTGAACATTCATGCTATCTATTATCTCAATTTAATACACACATACACGTGCTTGTTCACTGGACTTTAACCATCTATGATATATATTGCCCTATCTACCATACGCATGCACAGGCTCGTAAACTGGACTTTAAACATCCATACTATCTATTGCCTCCATCTAGCACACACATACACGTGCTTGTTCACTGGACCATCTATGCTATAATTTACCCCCTTCTACCGTACACATACACATGCTCGTAAACAGGACTTTAAACTTTCATAACAACTGTTACTTCAATTTAACACACACATACACGTGCTTGTTCACTGGACCTTAACCATCTATGTTATATATTGCCCTGTCTACCGTACACATACACATGCTCGTAAACAGGACTTCAAACATCCATAACAACTGTTACCTCAATTTAACACACACATGCACGTGCTTGTTCATTGGACTTTAACCATCTATGTTATATTAACCCCATCTACCACATGCATCACCAAGTTCGTAAACAGGACCTTAATCATCTATATTTTCTATTATCTCCTTATCTGTCTTTCCTATCATGCTTTTCACGCTGTTTACATCTGAGCGGAAAGTCTCCCACGGATATGACTCGTGCTTTGGGCGTCTGATCATGTCATCTACTTGAAACTTGAAAGATAACGTTGAGCGAAGTCACAGACCCTTTGCCTTCTCTGTGTCTCTTGTGTCTCTCACACTTTTTCTAATTTTAGATTTGTATTTTTTTGCTGTTGTTTTTACCACTTTTCTTCTATACTTTTTTTTCTTTCTTTTCTCACTACTCATTATATATCTGATTCACCTTTTTTTTCTTTATTTGCCACTAT
>NC_091550.1:7723334-7725834 GCF_042767895.1 Penaeus vannamei
CGAAAATTACTTACCTACTTACCTTTGGCTGCCAGAAAGTCCTCAGAAAGTATTTTAAGGAACTTATTACGAAAATTATTTACCTACTTACCTTGTGCTGCCAGAATGTCCTCTGAATGTATTTTAAGGAATTTATTTCGAAAATTACTTACCTACTTACCTTTTGCTGCCAGAATGTATGTTAGGGGAACCTCTTACTTACTTACTCGTACCTTTCGTTACCAGAATGTATGTTAAGGAAAATCATAGAATAACCACTTAAACCTTACCGTTTGTTACCAGAATGTCCTCAGAAACCTCTTACTTGTACCTTTCGTTAGGGAATTTTATGTTAAGGAAAATCTTAAAACAATCACTTAAACCTTACCGTTTGTTACCAGAATGTCTTCAGATTATACGTTAGGGATTTTTTTTTTTTTTTTTTTTTTTTTTTTTTTTTTTTTAGCAACAATCACTTAAACCATACCTTCCACTACCATAATGCTAAGGGATATCTTACAACAATCATTTACCTACTTACCTTTTGCCACCAAAACGTCCTCAGAATGGATGTTGGGGAATTTCTTTCTGTTGTTATCATAATACTCCTTGAAGTGAGGGTTCGGGTCGACTACCACTAGCCTGCAGCCGTCGGGGTAGTGTGCGAAATTAACACCTGTGTAAGGAGGAAGAAGACAAAGAATTAATGCAAATAATAGATAAATAATGCTGCATAAGAAAAAAGAAAGAGAATTAATGAAAATAATAGAAAATAACAAATGCTGTATAAGAAAAAGAATTAATGCAAATAATAGATAAATAGCTAATGCTGCATAAGAAAACAGAAAGAGAATTAATGAAAATAATAGAAAAATAACTAATGCTGCATAAGAAAAAAGAAAGAGAATTAATGAAAATAATAGAAAATAGCTAATGCTGCATAAGAAAAAAAGAAAGAGAATTAATTAAAATAATAGATTAATAGCGAATGCTGCATAAGAAAGAGAAATGGAAAATAATAAAAAAGCTAAAGAAAGAAAGAGTATTCATGAAAATAATTGAAAATAAATAATGCTAATGCTGCATAAGAAAAAAGAAAGAGAATTAATGAAAATAATAGAAAATAACTAATGCTGCATAAGAAAGAATAGTAATGAAAATAATAGAAAAATAACTAATGCTGCATAAGAAAAAGAAAGAGAATTAATGCAAATGATTGATAAATAACTAAAGTTGCATAAGAAAAAAAGAAAGAGAATTAATGAAAATAATAGAAATATATCTAAGGCTGCAGTGAAGGAAAGAATATTAATGAAAAATAAGAAAAATAATCAATACTACAAGAAAAAGCAACGTCAGCAATTTGATGTGAAATAATAGATTAATAGCGAATGCTGCATAAGAAAACAGAAAGAGAATTAATGAAAATCTTAGAAAAATCACTAATGCTGCATAAGAAAAAAGAAAGAGAATTAATGAAAATAATAGAAAAATAATTAATGCTCCATAAGAAAGAGAATGAAAATAATAGAAAAATAGCTAAAAGAAAAAAGAAAGAGTATCAATGCAAATGATTGATAAATAACTAATGCTGCATAAGAAAAAAAGAAAGAGAATTAATGAATATTATAGATTAATAGCGAATGCTGCATAAGAAAGAAAATTAATTAAAATAATAGATAAATAAATAATGCTGCATAAGAAAAAAAGAAAGAGAATTAATGAAAATAATAGAAAATAACAAATGCTGCATAAGAAAGAGAATTAATGAAAATATTAGAAAAATCACTAATGCTGCATAAGAAAAAAAGAAAGAGAATTAATGAAAATAATAGAAAAATAATTAATGCTCCATAAGAAAGAGAATGAAAATAATAGAAAAATAGCTAAAAGAAAAAAGAAAGAGTATCAATGCAAATAATTGATAAATAACTAATGCATAAGAAAAAAGAAAGAGAATTAATGAAAATAATAGAAAATAACTAATGCTGCATAAGAAAGAATAGTAATGAAAATAATAGAAAAAATAACTAATACTGCATAAGAAAAAAGAAAGAGAATTAATGAAAATAATAGAAAAATAACCAATGATGCATAAGAAAGAGAATTAATGAAAATAATAGAAAAATAACTGATATTACATACGTAGCTTTCACTGATATCGTGCAGGATTCTATTCTTAATTTATCACTGTTGTTATATCTTATCAAATATGATTATTATCATTATTATTTACCATTATCATAATTATTGGTAGTATCATTATCATTATTATCATCCTTATCAATATAATAATCAGCATTCTCATATTATTAAAATTATCATTATTATTATCAATACAATATTCATCATTCATATTATTACTATCATCATTATCCTCTTTACTATTATTAACATCCTTTTTATCATCACTATCATTATGATCTTAAAAAAACTCACTAACATCACTATCATCATCATATTTTTCTCGGGAGAAGTGACGTCATCAACTGACCTGTCCCGACCCCGATCTCGAGAATCT
>NC_091550.1:7735834-7738334 GCF_042767895.1 Penaeus vannamei
TATTTTTTCCCCTTCTCCCCTTCTCCTCTAAACCTCACGCTCTCTTAGCCCCATCTCTCCCTTCACCTCCCAATTCCATCTACCTATTATCATAGTTATACCAGAAACAGCGCTTCTCCCGTGAGATTCTTGGTCTCTCTCTATCTTCTCTTCTCTTCCCTCTATCTTCGCCTGCTTTATCCCATCTCCTTGTTATCACAGTTATACCAGGAACTTGCTCCCACTTCCTTGAGCATTCTGACTTTCATTTTCTTCCTCTACCTGTTTATTCTATCTCTTTATCACAGTTATACCAGAAATTTCCTCCCACTTTCTTAAGCTCTCTGACTTTACTTTCTTTTCCTCTATCTCTTTATGATCACAGTTATACCAGGAACTTAGTCCCACATCCTCAACCTTTCTGACTTTACTCTCTCTTCCACCTCTTTATTCCATATCTTTATCATCACAGTTATACCAGGAACTTAATCCCACTCACTGGTGGTCGTCTTGCAGGAGGAGGTCGTCACCGCGGCAGGGACAGGCACGTCGTACAGGCTGCAGAGGCCGTCGGCGAAGCAGTAGACGCTGCACCCCGGCTTCTGGCTGGCGTAGGAGGCGCAGGAGAGCTCCGTGGGCGCGTCGAGTGTCTCAGCGGGGGCGACAGCAGCAGGGACGTTGGCCGTCAGCCACATCGTGCCCTCGCTGGTGACGCTGCCCGATTCGATCAAGGCAGCGGCGCTCGTTAACAGCAGCAGCAGCAGCATGGTGGTGCTCTGGTGGTGCAGTTTGGACGCGAGAGGAATTTAGTTCTGCTTTGGTTTAAGTCACACCAGGCAAGGGGGGGGGAGGGCAGATATAGACATATAACTGAATAATCATAAATAATAGATAAATAAAAATGATATTAAGACGGGTAACAATGGTAACCACAAGGAGATTGATGATGGCAGACAAGAATAACATCATTCTATTACAACCAATAATATAACGCAAATTCAAACACATGCAAATATGGGAATAGGAAATCAACAACTGAAATTCTACAACCATGCCCATTCCCAGAGAAACAAACAAACAAAAACAACCAAACAAACAACCTGATTTAACAAAACCCCAACATACGAACCTGACTGAAATGCAAGAGAAAAAAGGAATTACTTACAGCAGAGTGAACAAAGTGAACAGAGTGAACAGCCAGCAGAACAGGCTTCCTACTGTTCAGCCCAGACACTGAACAAGAACAGAGCAGAAAAAAGTAGAAAACCTGCGTGCGATATTCGAGAAAATTTATGGTTTCGTGATCTATCGAAAAAAATCATATCTATATCACATTGTTTCTGTTCTTTCTTGTATTTTGGGGAAGAGAAATGACACAGAGGTCGTTTAATATTCATTCGCTAGTCTCCATTTTTTGTTGTTGATTAAATTTGTTATAAAGGTAAACCACTATAAAGTTAGTCATGAATACCCGGACTTTGATCCTGCATATACAGTACTCATTTTTATATTATATTTCTATAAAAAAAATTGTATTTTATATAGTTTTCTGTGTTTATCATAAGATTTGGAAAGGAAGGAATTTTTGTATTTTCTGTTTTCATTTATCCACCTATCCTCATCCCTATCCCTATTCTTTTTCTTTCTTTATCAATCCCTCGACCTTATTTTTTTCAATTACCAATCTATCCTTGTTTATATTTTTTATCATTGTTTTGGTGTGATTGGTTTTATGAATTCTCGACATATCTATGAATTTCAACAATGCAACGTAAATGTGTCCACTTTGGCACTGCCTCGCTCTCCTTTCATTATTAATCTGTGAGTGGTATGCATGTGGAAGAATTTTTATTTTTCTGATTTATTCTTCTTGTGACATTCCTCTCTCTCTTTTTCTCTCTCTCTCTCCTTTCCTTTATCCGCCTCCCCTTCTCTCTCTTATTTATCTATTCTCTTTTCACCCTCCTCTCTCTCTCTCTCTCTCTTTTGATTTCACAAGAATGAATTTTTCAACCAACAAAAGTAGTGCAATTATATGTATATATATATATATATATATATATATATATATATATATATATATATATATATATATATATATATACATATATATATATGTGTGTGTGTGTGTGTGTGTGTGTGTGTGTGTGTGTGTGTGTGTGTGTATTAATATATTTATCATTATCATTTCAATTTGGATCATCCTAGAAAGAGAAAAATAGTTCCTCTTATTCCTTAATGTGACATATTTCTACCAGTTGGCATTTTACGCTTTTCGACGTCGCCATATTTCCGTTGTTTTGTTTTGACTGCAGGAACTCGCTGGATAAATTTTTGAACAGCTGATACTTCTATACTTGTTTGTGTTCTGGACTGACAGTTCGACTCAATTTAGCGATTCTCTAAACCAGCGTTGTCCAAACTGGGGTCCGCACACCCCTAGGGGTCCTCAACATAGATCATGAGGGTACGTGAACAAACGAGGAACACACACAAACAGAAACATCACATGTTAATAAAT
>NC_091550.1:7771041-7783379 GCF_042767895.1 Penaeus vannamei
ATGATAATGATACTAATGTTAATGATAACGACAATAGTAATATCAATGATAATAATAGTAATGATAATAATAATGTCAATAAAGATAATAGTAATAATGATATCGATGATGGTAATGATAATAATGATAATGATGATAATAAAAATAATAATAATGACAATAATAATAATAATAATTGTAATAATTATGATAATTACGATATTGATAATAATATTGATGATAAGAAAAGTAATAATATCAAAAGTAATGATAATATGATAATAGTAGTGGTAGTAGTAACGATACTAATACTAACACTAATTCTAATACTAATAATAGTAACAAAATAATAGTAATTAAGATAGTAATGATAATCAAATATAAATGATAATAATGATAATAATAATGATAATAATAATAGTAATGGTACCAATGATGGTATTGATGATGATGATGTTCATAATAACAATAAAAATAGTGATAATGATAATAATAATCATAATAATAATAATAATGATAATAATAATAATAATAATAATAATAATAATAATGATAATAACAATAATAATAGTTATAATAATAATAATGATAATAATAATAATAATAATAATAATAATAATAATAATAATAATAATAATAATAATAATAATAATAATAATAATAATAATAATAATGATAATCATCATCATCATCATCATCATCATCATCATAATAATAATAATAATAATAATAATAACAATAATGGTGATAATGATAATAACAATGATATTGATAATGATGACAATAATGATAATAATAATAACAATAATAATAATGATAATGATAATAATAATAATAATAATAATAATAATAATAATAATAATAATGATAATAATAATAATAATAATAATATTAATAATAATAATAATAATAATGAAAATGATTATAAAAATAATGATAATAATAGTAGTAACAACAACAACAACAGCAATAATAATGATAATTAAGATAGTTATAAAAGTAATAATAACAATGAAAATAATGAGGTAATAATGATAATAAAGATATTGTTAATAATAAAAATGATAATAGTAATGATGATAATGATAAAATAATGATAATAAAAATAATGATAATAATAAAAAGTAATAATAATGATGATAATAATAATAATGCTAATGCTAATAATAATAATAATGATTTTAATAATGGTAATAATACTGATGATAATAATTGTCATAGTAATGATGATAATGATAATGATAGTAATATTGATAATGATAATAACGGTAATATTGATAATGATAATAATAGTAATAATGATGATAATGATGATAATGATAGTGATGCTGATAGCAACTGTAATAAGAAATAGAAATGATAAGATCATAATAAGAATGGTAATAGTAATTATAATAATGATAATGAAAATTGTAATGGTAATGATAATAGGAATGATAACAATACTAGTGATAATGATGATTATAAGAATAATAATAACAAAAATGGGAATGATAATGATGATGATTAGAATGATAAATGATAAATGATAATAATGAAGATAATGATTGCAACGACAATAATAATAACTATAGTAATGATAACATCAGTTATGATAACATCAGTAATGATAATAACAATTATAATGATAATTATAACAACAATAGTAATCATAATGATAGTAATAGTAATAAAAATGATAATGATTTTGGAAATGATAATGATAATGATAATGAAAATAATGATGCTGATAGTTATAAGACTGATAATAAAAAAACAACAGCAGTTGTGATGATAATGATAACAACATTTGATAAGGATAATATTAATGATATGGATGATATTGATATTGATACTACTGATGATGATTACAATAACGATAATGATGGTAATATTGATAAGGATGACGATTTTTTAGAATAATGATAATGATGATAACATTGTTAATAATGAAAATGGTGCTGATAATGATTTTGATATAAATTATAATAATAATGAAACTAATAACTTAAATATTAGATATTATTGTTGAGAATGATGATAACCATAATAACAATAGTAATAACGATAATGGAAATAATGATAAGAATGGTAATGATAATGATAAAATAATAATAATGATACAAATTCTAATAGTACTAATAATAATGATAATGATAATAATAATAATGATAATAATAATAATAATAATAATAATAATAATAATAATAATAAAAATAATAATAATTAAAAAAATCATAATAATAATAATAGCAATGAAAATAATTATGGTACTAGTAATAAAAACGATAATAATAATGATGATGATTTTGATAATGATAATAATAATAGTAATAATAATAATAATAATAATAATAATAATAATAATAATAATAATAATAATAATAATAATAATAATAATAATAATAATAATAACAATAATAATATTGATGATTATAAAAAGGATAAGAAAAGTATACAGTAATGGTAATGATGATGATGATAATAATGACTGAAATATTAATAAAGGTAATAATTATCACAATAGTCATGATAATGATAACAATAATGCTAATAAAAGTAACAGTAGTAAGGATACTGATGATAATAGTACGAATAATAGTAACAATGATAATGATAATGATTGAATGATAAGGATAATGATAATAACAATGAAATTGATTATAGTCATCGTCATAATGATAATGAAAGCTTAAATAGTAGTATATAGAATAGTGATAATAATGATAGTAATAAGAGGAATATTAATACTGC
This sequence comes from Penaeus vannamei, assembly GCF_042767895.1. Taxonomy (NCBI): domain Eukaryota; kingdom Metazoa; phylum Arthropoda; class Malacostraca; order Decapoda; family Penaeidae; genus Penaeus; species Penaeus vannamei. The sequence goes on from NC_091550.1 coordinate 7,773,754, forward strand.
TGGTAATGATAATGATAGTATCAATAATGATAATAATGATAATAATATGACTAATGATAAAAATGATAATGATAACAATTATGATGGTAATGAGGATATTGATATTGTTGATAATGGAAAAATAATGATAATTTTGATAATAATGATATTATAAAATTGATAATAATACTGATAATGATAATGATAATAATAGTAATGATAATAATACTGATAATAAATATAATAATGTTAATGGTAATAATTATAATAATGATAATAATGATGTTAGTAACAATGATAAAAATAATAATAGTAATACCGATAATGATAATATTGATGATAATGATAATACTCGTAATAGGGATAATGATTATAGGAAAATAATAATAATAATAATGATAGTGACAATAATAATGATAATGATGATTATTATAAGAAAAATAATGCTAATGATGGTAATGACAACAATAATGATGATAATGATAATGTTAATAAAGAGAATAATGATGATAATGATAATTAGAAGGATGATAATGATGATTAGAATGATAATTCTAATAATGATATCAATGATAATAATGCTAACAATGATAATGATATTGGTGATTACGAAAACTTAACAATGGTTATAAAATCGACATTGAAGGAAGTAATAAATAATGGCTATCCTAATACCAAGGGAATTCAGTATTAGAAATAATTTCTATACTGATAATGGTAGAACTGTTTATTTATCATTATTTCATTATTGATAACAAATGCAACAATGGTAATTATGATAATCGAGATGAAATGGTTAATAACAACTGAGAATCAAATGAAATACTGATAATAATAGTAATGATAATCACAATTATTATCAGACAACAACAGCGATGAAAAAATCAAGGATAGACAAGAACAACGTACAAGAGATAATGTTAGAGATAATGATGATAATGATAACAATAACATATAACACGATAAAAGCAGTATATATATATATATATATATATATATATATATATATATATATATATATATATATATATATATATGTATATATACATATATATATATATATATATATATATATATATATATATACATATATATATGTATATATATATATACATACATATATATATATATATATATATATATATATATATATATATATATATATGTGTGTGTGTGTGTGTGTGTGTGTGTGTGTGTGTGTGTGTGTGTGTGTGTGTGTGTGTGTGTGTGTGTGTGTATGTGTGTGTGTGTGTGAGTGCGTGTGTGTGTGTGTGTGTGTGTGTGTGTGTGTGTGTGTGTGTGTGTGTGTGTGTGTGTGTGTGTGTGTGTGTGTGTGTGTGTGTGTGTGTGTGTGTGTATGTGTATGTATATATATATATATATATATATATATATATATATATATATATATAAATATATATATATATATATATATATATATATATATATATATATATAGATGTATGTATGTATGTATGTATGCATGTATACATGCATGTATAGATATGCACATTCACACACAGATAGAAGCGTGTGTCTGTATGCGTATTTGTTTGTGCGTACACTCTATCTATTCATTTATCTATCAATCTACATGTATATGAGGACAATCATCAGTGTTTTCTTGAATTGTTTATTTGTGAAAAAGGGTAGCACGAAATACTATCGTTATCAATATCAATAATGGTAATAATATTATAATAATTGACTATAATATTAACGATGGATAGAATGTACAAAAAGCTATAGTGTCTTCATACTCACAACACTACTTCATCATAAAAAATAGAGCATGTATTGTGTTGCGCTTCATATGCAACCAGCTGATAAAAGTTTGTGAATGAAGTAGTATACAACCATTTGATTTTATGAATGAGATAAACGCTAACAAAACTTACCAATGAAAATCATGAATGAACTGAATACGATGAATGAAAGTCACGTGGGCAAAGTGAATTGACCAATGATAAAATAGAAGAGTTGCAACAACAGCTAACTCGGTAGATGGAAATGTGATATGCTGTAAAATCTATATTCACTCGTGCGAACGGAGAGCTTGCTAATGTAACGATCACCAACAATTTATTCAACAAGTGGCACCGTGAAAATGTTTGGACGGTGATCATAAGAGTGAAATGTGGTAAGGTAGCGGGAAATACTACCTCTTGCAAAATGAGTATTCCAAATCCAAGGTGTTATTCACACACTCACATATAGTTGTCAGGGGTTTTGTGTTGCCCTGATTTGGTGGGTTCATGGAGACACAATTCTGGTTCAGCTGTTTATTGAAGGAGGGGTTGGTAGCGTTGCTGGTAGGTAGCGTGGCGCGGGTTGTTGTGGGCAAGGAAGCCCAAGAGGGGCGCCCAGCGGGGCGCGCGTGGAGGAGCGCCCCCAAGGAGAGGTGTGGTCAGGGCCGAGGGCCCCGGTCAAGTGACTAAGACTAAAGTATGTAAAGAAGAGGGGGGGAAGGAAGAGTGGGGCTAGGAGAAGGATAAGGAGGAGGAAAATGAATTTTAGTAGAAGAAAAAGGAGCCGGGGCTTGACCCAGCATGCAGGGTAAGGATCTTGGTAATAGCTGTAGTGGGTTTGTTGAAAGAGGAAAAGGATCGAGGGGCCCAGCGCCATCGGCAGACTCGCGTGTTCACCGCGCGGCCGCACCTCGCGGGATCATGGGATCATGCGACGGAGCAAAGTCGCGACTCGTGGCGCGGGGAATACCCCGCGACCTTGACCGCGGCTCGCCTCACCACATTTTTCCCACGGGGTGTGGAGCCTCTCGGCTAACTGAGGGGAGGGGAAAGAAGTTAGCAGGTTTTTGGCGCCATCTGGGGTGTGCTCTGGGCACGGCCTCTTCGACCGTGGCTCCTGGGCTGTCCCTCGGCTAACCATCACTGCTGAAGCGGGGTGAAGCTCGGGTGAGGCCGCGAGGCAAAGGCAGACCCTCCTCGCCCGTTTCGAGAGGAGATTTCTCTCCTTCGGCCGCAGGACTTACGAGAGGTCACGGCCTTGGCGGCCCCACCACGATTGGATTAACTCTGCTGGCCGTGGCGCTTCTTTCCTCGGCTCGCACAAATCCTTACACTAAAGGATTTGTGGTCCTGGCACGAGTACTAGCAGCAAACGCCACGTGTCGGAAACCGAAACCAGCAGGATGTTGGGGGTAGGATAAGGATGAGGATCGACGCTATGGCAAGGATAATGAGATGGAATGAGTCGGGGTGGCGGTCACGAAGCGTCAGAGGACGAGGTGAAAGGATTTAAAAGCGGGGATGAGGGCAGTACCTGAGGGAGATTTACTTTATTATGAGATTAAAAAAGAAGGTACCGAACATTACCACAAATTACTCTAAAAGAACGAGAACAAAACAAGGAACACAAAAAACCAACAACAAAACTGAACAAAAAACTAGTGGATAGAGGAAGGGGAAAGGGGAAAAGAAGGAGTGAGGTGGCTTCAAAGGATGCGGCCGAACTTAGAACACTGCATCCACTTCTTCGTCCCATGCCAGGGAAAAGAGATCACGGCCTGCACCAGATCTCCAGCCGGAACGAAAGATGGTGTGGAGTCTATCCAGCCAGGCGGAGTGCCAAGCACGGAGTCTGTCGATCTGTTTACAAACCAACCTACGCCACTCGATGTTAAGAGGAGGCAAAGAAGCTTCCTCGTGGAGTTCAGATGTTGTAATAAATTGATCCCAATTTACTACAAAGATCCATCTGAGTGCTTTATTCTGGACAACTTGGAGTTTGCGATTGTTGGTGTATGCTGTTTGTGTGAGTGCAAGTGGTGTGTATGTGAGAAGGGGTTTGATAAGTGTTTTGTATAGGTGCAGCTTCGTACGTGGGGCCGCACGTCGGAATTGATAAAGCGAATGTAAGGTTTTGCCGGCCAAGGCGGCCTTTGAACTTGCATACAAATGAAACCGAAAGTCGGTGTCAAAGGTTAAACCAAGGATGGTGCAAGAGTGGGAGATTTGGAGCGATGCTTGTAGTCTGTCGAAGCTGTTGAGATATATGTTGTCATAGGGAGGTCGATTCCGTGGATTTAGGAAAAGAACTTTTGTCTTGGTCGCGTTAGTCTTGATACGCCATCTATGCTCCCATCTCGAGACGGTGTCAAGTTCGTCATTGATGCACCGGACGACACCTGAAAGCGCATCGTGTCGAGCTAGATGCGTACAGTCGTCAGCATAGAGGATAGTGAGTGAGTCTGTGTGTGTGGGGTCTGGTAAGTCATTTGTGTACAATGTATAGTGTTGGGCTGAGGGTGCTGCCCTGAGGTACACCTGCGTGCATGCGAATCGTCCCGGAGACGTGGTGGAGGAACTTTAATTTTAATTTGCGGTCATCAAGGAAATTGCAGAGCAATTTCTTAATCAAAGGGGGGAAGTTGAATTTAGTGCACAGCTTGTACTTCAGGCCAGCATGCCAGACCGTGTCGAAGGCTCGCTCAGCATCTTTGGTGACAAGAACAGTCTTTAATCGTCGGTCTTTGTTGTTGTGTACGTAGTTTGTGATGATGTTGAGTGCGTCTTGCGTCGAGTGATGCGAGCGAAAGCCAAATTGTTTGTGCGAGAGAAGGTTATGGTCTTCGAGATACCACCTTAGCCGAGTGTTTATGATTCTTTCGAAAGTCTTGCCTGAAGTCTCGAGTAGGCTAATAGGGCGGTAACTCTTAGGGTCAAGTCAAGTCTTTGTGTGGCTTAGGAATGAGGGCCACAAGAGCAGTTTTAAAGCAAGAGGGAAAATAGCCGGAAGCGAGAGAGGCGTTGTAGAGGTGAGTCAAAGCTTGTAAAAGATTGTCAGGAAAATGATAAGTGCGTCGCGTCCGATCTGTGAGGAGCCTGGAGCCTTATGAGGAGACCTCATGATTAGTTGTTTTACTTCCTCACACGAAATGGGAGCTGTGAGTTCGCAGGTGTCGTCCAGCCTATCCATACGGATAATTGGCTCTGGGTTGGTCTCTACCCTGTTCTCATGACTCCAGGTGTCTATGTCCTGAATTCGTTGAGTGAACAGGGGATGAGGAGGGTGAGGGTAGAAGACTTTAGCCCAGTGTTCTTCAAAAAGTTGAATGACATCCACGGGATTGGAGACATTTACGTTATTTTGAACAAGGTGGGAGAAGGGGGGGAAGTTACTACCTTTAAGCTGACGAATTCTTTGCCAAAATTCCCGTGGATTGCGAACTCTGTTAGACTACTTTTTTAACCAAATTATGCCAATGATTTTGTCGGTCGTCATCAAGACTATCGATGACGTGTCTTCTGAGGATAGATAAGTCCCATCGAACATGATTTAACCTGTTTAAATTTTGCGTGAAACGATTTCGAAAACGTCAGGAGACGTTTTGTCCTTTCAGATGGCTGAAATGAGATGCGTTTCTTATACTGAGACCGGGGATTGGTGCTCAGCATGGTGGATACGATGTGGGCGAAGATGAAATTCCAGTGCCCATCTGTTGTTTTGGAATCAAGCCCATCAAGATTAAACTGAAAATTGACCACTTAATTTAGATTTGAACGACTCCCAATCTGCTTGTTGGTACCGGAAAGATCGTCTTTCTTTGTTGAGTATTGGTGAGGTGGAAATTTTGATTATGACGGGTATGTGGTCCGAACCAACGTTCGGACCGGGTTGTAGGTGTGTGTGGTAGGCGAGTGCCGCTCTGTTCCCGAAGACGAGATCAGGGCGGCCCTTTCCCACGTTCGTGTATGAGGTGAAGTCGGGTCCAATGTAGTGGAGTCTTTTTGTATCAAAGATAGAAAGGAGTTGCCTACCATGCGAGTTGGTAGATCTGTGGTGTAGTGCTTGGTGTCTGGCGTTGATGTCTCCGGCAAAGAAGACTGAGAGGTTCGTATAATTAAACAATCAGTTGAAATCGGCAAGAGACAAGTTGGTTGAGGGTCTGATATAGGCAGTGGAAAGGATAATGGGGCCCTGTGGGGTGAATATCCTGACTGCCATGAAGTCTGGGTGAGTGAATGGAAGGGTGATAAACTCGAAGGTGATGGTGGATTTGATGAGAATACAGGACCCCATGTACAAACCGTCTCCTGTTTGCCTGGATGTGCAACCGTAGTACCGAATTCTATAGCCATTCGTGATGGCTGTAGAATTCAGTAGGACTACATCTGGGCGTTCTTGATCTAGAAAGTCGTAAAAGATATTACGAATAGGGAAAAAAGACCTTACATTTCCTTGTACGATCGTTAGCATGTCACTCAGGGTAGACCCATTCGACCTGGGTTTACCTTGCGTGGCGTAACCTGATCCCTATAGCGGTTCCGTGGTCGAGCATCGACCGTCGGTTCCTCGAGGTCAGGAAGAGAGTCCTGCGAGCAGGACGCAGTGCGGAAGTCCTGGGAATCGGCGGACCAATTCCCGACACTTCCGCGCTGCCCCAAAGGCCCCCTACAGGGGAGCATGGCAGTGGCTCCGTCCATAGGGGCATGGAGCTCGTCCTCGGCTTCGGGAACGACTTCGACGTCGATCTCGGAGCCGCTACTGTCGTCGTCGAGGATGGTGTCATCCATCTCCCGACGACGAGGCTGAGGGATCGGGGGTTCTTCTTGTCCTTTTTGTTGTGCGTGTTTAGTGGCGAGATCTGTTTGCGTTTCTGTTCCGTGTTCCTTGTAGTATCGCGTGCTTGTGCGGTTTCTCGTGGTTTGCGTTGGGGTTGTGGTTGCAAAACGAGGTGTCTGTGTGTTGTGGAACAGTGAGGCTCTGGGTGAGTGATTGTCACCTCATTGTCCATAGTTTCTGTGTTTGTGGTGTATTCAGGAATGTACAGGTTGTCGTCTTCGAAGATCTCCTCAGGGACGACAATGCTGGGGAAGCCGTTTTTCTGTAACATGATGGGGACTATGTTTGCGAATTTTTTGGCGTTGTACTTGGCAGCGATAAGACTTACGTGTAATATGGCCTGTATTTTCGGGTTTGTGTTAGGTGTGAATGCGTGGGTTTGGGGGTGTAGGCATGGTCGTCCTTGAGGAGGTCGTGGGTCGTCTGGGTGTGCTGGTTTGAATAGGTTGTGTGGCAGCTGTTGTGGCGTATGTCGGAGCAGTGTTTCTGTTCTCACGAAGCTCAGTTCGTTTTGCCTTCAGTAGCTCCTTGCGTGTTGGGCAGTAACCGCTAACTGCTACGTGCGATCCCTCGCAGTTGCAGCATTTGATGCTCTCTTTGCACTTGGCGAAGAAGTGGCCTTCGCCAGCGCAACGGGAGCATCGTTGTATGTGTGTGCATGTGTGTTTATTGTGACCGAATCTGTAGCAGTTTAGACATTGTTCCAGATGAATAAAGCACTCTGGTTCTAGGTTGTAACTTGGGACCGATGTATTAAACATCATGAGTCCCCTTAAGAGAATCTTCTGTGCTTCCTCTGGGGCAGAGAAACGGACCTTGACGATCCGTGACTCGGGCGGCTTGTAAACATCAAAAACAGTGACACCGTTCTTGGCGGCAACCTCCTGTGAGATCGACTCACACGATCGTGGGAGGATCGTCCTGTCGATCTTTTTAGCAACGATCGTGCATTTTGCCTTCGTCTCGGGGGAGGGAACTGGTGAAAAGCCGTTATCTGCAAGTTTCCTTTGGCCTTCGGCCGAAAGGAAGGGGGTCAGTTGCTCGGGTTTGGCTACTGTCACTTTGAAGCCATTGTGAACTTTGTAGAGGTGGGTGACTGCCACCTCGGTGAGGGTGAAGATTCTGTGGAGAGCCACCTCACAAGAGATGGGCTCTCCAGAGTATGCTAATTTGATCTGATGTCCCATGGATTCAGGTCATAGCGAAGAGTGATGATGAAGGGAGCAGGGAGTCTAGCAGAGCTAATTTAGACTGGATGTGAAAAAGGTGGAAATGGTCTCAAAAAGTAGGAGCACACAAGGTACCCAGCAGTCTCTGTGTGTTAGGGACGGTCGGGGTCGGGACCCTGCCAGACGGGCGAGGGCCCTTATGAGTCCGGCCGTACACCTCGCAGCGAAACCACTGGGTATCAAGTGCGTCGTGATTTTAACTGCAAGCACTCTGGCCTGTAATTAAAATCACTAGCTCAGGCAAAGTGTGGCGTTACACCCAAAGTAGTACACCAAGGGCCACGTGTCAGGTCCGTCGAGGGAAGGTGTCAACAATCTCTCTAGTTTTCACCCACGAGAAACTACACAGAAAACCTTGGACCTAGAGATCCAGGTATGCCCCTCGGTCAGGTGAGCGGGGTCAACTGTCTTGTGGCTTCGAGCGCTGGTCGCGGGTCCCTAGCAGCGGAGACGCGGGAAGGTAACCCTTGTTCCTCATGTACACACACGTATATATATATATATATATATATATATATATATATATATATATATATATATATATATATATATATATATATATATATATATATATATATATATATATATATATGTGTGTGTGTGTGTGTGTGTGTGTGTGTGTGTGTGTGTGTGTGTGTGTGTGTGAGTGTGAGTGAGTGTGTGTGTGTGTGTGTGTGTGTGTGTGAGAGTGTGTGTATGTGTGTGCGTGTGTGTATATACGTATATATATGTATATATATATATATATTTATATATATATATATTGACTCATACACAAATTTATACGTGTATATGTGATTTATCTGTATATATATATATATATATATATATATATATATATATATATATATATATATATATATATATATATATATATATATGAACACGCACACACACCCATGTATATGTGTGTGTATGCATTTTTGAATATGTGTGTGTGTGTGGAAGGAAGTGTAAGGGAGACATCACTTTATGCTCATTGCATATTATGTAGTTTCCAAACAAATGGCAAAAAAGTGTTGAATTCATAGTCTTCCTAGTTCACCGTAATATAGATCAGTCATATGGAAAAAATAGTGATATTTACAAACAAACAATCGAAATACAGAAAAGAGAAACGAGAAGTTTGATGAAGTACAGTACATTATTTATTGACAAAGAAAATACCTCAAATTATTAAGACCTAGTTACATAAGTTACAACCAATCAGTTAAAAGTTATTTGAGTTCGAGTCAGGTAAGTACTAAAAGGATTTCTACAATTCATTTATTTTCTATTACAGCATTTAACGTGTTCAATCTGATTAAACATGTTAACTAGTGTTATCACTTGTTGCTTCTTTCAGCACAGAAAGAAAATAAGAAAAAATAATGCTGCTTTATTATACATGTTCATTTAACCACCGTCAGATCACACACACACACACACACACACACACACACACACACACACACACACACACACATACACACATTTATTTATTTATTTTTGGTTTTCCCCTTTGCGGTGAGGAATTTCTCTCTCTCTCTCTCTCTCTCTCTCTCTCTCTCTCTCTCTCTCTCTCTCTCTCTCTCTCTCTCTTTCTCCCTGTCTCTTTATCTATCCTTCAATCCTTTTTCCTTCGCCCTCCCTTCTTCAAAAAAAAAAAAAAAAAAAAATCATCACTTCACCACTACCCGGCAAAACCCACCACCACCTCACAGCCTAAGCTTCGAAACAGCGGTTCGAACTGACGCTTCAAAAACAACAACAATAACAGCAACAGCAACAACATCAACATCAACAACAACAACAGCAACAGCAACAGCAACAACAACAACAGCAACAGCAATA
>NC_091550.1:7786379-7788879 GCF_042767895.1 Penaeus vannamei
TTGTACTAGTATGGGAACACACTATCCCTGATGTACTCAGGGATAAGTAATAATAATAAGTATAATACATATAGGGATAAGTACAGATCCCATTGAGGTGTGGTAACGTGGATGAAAACTGCGTAAGAAATACCTGGGCGAGTTTCAGTGTGTATCTCTCCTTAATGTTTAGTAGAAGCAATTGTAACTAGTGAACATTTGAAATTAATGTAAAACTGCACAAGGCAGCGCGAATACAAAGGAGAAAAAAACATGTGGTAATAAGTAAAATAAACGAATAACAGCAACTTGAAAGTGAAGTGCTGGGTAAAGGCTTACGTTAAAAAAATAATAAAAAAGGAGAGGATTCCCAAATGATCCTCAGGCAAAAGACCCATCAATAAGCATTGAAATGACGATTCTAAAATACACCAGCACAGAAGCACTAAAGGTGTATCTCGAAAAAAAAAAAAAAAGGCAAAGGCAAACAACAAGCAAAATCACTAATGTGAAACAAAACACAGCCAAGTCCTGAGGGGACGGTAAATGAAAGAAATAAAATAAAATAAAAAACAATAAAATCTAAAGCATCACAAAAAAAAAAAAACATTTAAGAGTACAGGTCGCGTCCAGCTCCTAGTAAATATTTACATATCAGGCACTCAAGACTTAAATTCTCTTCGGCTGTAGTGCTGGCGATTGATGTTCTCAGGTCAAACAAAAAAAGGGCTAATGACACAATCGCTGACTGCTTTAGACTAACTGTATTTGGCGGGAAACTGGGTCATATATATACATTCTGTGACGTCATCAGCCACAAAAAATAGTACAAAAAATAAAATCAGAACACGATAAAAAAAAAGATATCCAACGGGATGTCGAAACATAAGTTAAGATAAAAAAATACAGATAAGAGAGAATAAAAATAATTTTAGATGGGTAAAACTACGACTTAGAAAAGATATGCCTCTACCCCAGGATGAGTCAGTAAGCAACCTATCTTATGATAAAAAGGGCGAAATAAAATAGGCAAAACAAAGGCAAATCATAAATCAATAAAATACGGAATTAAGAACTGATAAAAAACAACAGACACAGTATACCGAAAGTATATAAAAGGAACAAAGAGAACGACTCTCAGGCAGACTAAAACAAAAACACGAAATGAGATAAAAACAGACACCATACACAGAGACAAAAACAAACAAACAAACAAACAAAAAACGACAAAGATGGAAACCACAGAGGAACGAAAACGACAAATCCTGCGGGAGAGAGAGATGATGATGATGATGATGATTATTATTATTATTATTATTATTATTATTATTATTATCATTATTATTATTATTATTATTATTATTATTATTATTATTATTATTATTATCACTATTACGATTAGCATTGTCATTTTAATTATCATCATTATCATTATCAATATTATTATTATGATGATATATATTATTTCTATAATTATTATTATTATCATTAACATCGTTATCAATATAATTGCTATCTCTTTTATCATTATTATTAATCTTACCAATGTTATCATTAATATAATTATTATTATCATGATTATTTTTATTATCAATATGAATACTAGTATCATTATCATCTATATTATTGTTATTATGATAATTGTTATTATCATTATAATCATCATTATCATCATTATCTTCTTTATCATCATTATGATTACTGTTATTGTTTTTTTTTATTGCTTTTTACTATTATTATCAATATTTTTCTTATCACTATTATCATTTTTGTTATTATATTCATTATCTTTATTACTATCATTAATATTATTGTGATAAAAATTATGATCATGATAATGATGATAATAATAATAAAATAAATATTATTATTACCATTATCATTATTATCATTAATATCATTATCATCATTGTTATTTTCATTATTATCATTACCATCATTATTATCATTATCGCTATTATTATAATTATCGTTAATGTTGGTTTTATAAGTCATAATAACAATAATTATCGTTATCATATTATTATTATTATCATTATTGATATTAGCATCATTATTTCTATTGCTGTTTTATTACGATTGTTGCTGTTATCAACATTTTTATTATTATTATTTTAATCACCATTATCATTATGTATGTGTATTCCTTCGTGTACATAGATGATTAATATTCTTAGAGAAAGAAAAATTAAAGAAATACTCGACCTTGAAATGGACTTCCTCGCAATAAAATCTGGATGTTACAGGGAGAAAGAAATCGTTGATGAAAGAGGGAGGAAGGGAATAAAAGGAGGATGAGTTAGGGAATGAAAATGGGAGAAAAAGAAAATGAAGAAAACTGTTCAAATAAACATGAGAAGAGATACGGTAAAGAGACGACACCGAACAACACAAAACGAAAAATCTCAGCATACGCAACGAAGAAAACAAAAAACCAAAAACCAAAAACAAAACAAGAAAACCCCCCAAACAGGAAAAACACCGAAAGAGGAAACGACGAAAAACCGTCAAGAACGGAAGG
>NC_091550.1:7811379-7813879 GCF_042767895.1 Penaeus vannamei
GCACATTAGCACTCGTTGGAGGATCCTCCAGAACTGCAGGTGTATGGAAGTGCCGAGTTCTGTGGTACTGACCACAGATTAGTTGTGGCAACCATCCGGGTCCACTTCAAAACTCCCCAGCGGTCCAATAGCTACCCCAGGGTGTTTCATTTGAACAGGCTGAGGGAGGAGTGTGAACAGGGGTTTACTGAGGCAATTTCTGGTTGTTTCAAAGCGCTCAACAATCTGACAGACCCTGTAGTTCTGTTGGACACCTTCAAGCGTGAAATGCTTGATTCAGCTCAAAAATCAATTGGTGAATGCTCAAGGACAAGACAGAATTTTATCTCACAGGAGACAGTGGAAGCTACAGATGCTTACGTGCAGCTCATCTGAGAGGGGATCGGGATTTGCATCGTTCTCAGGTGTGCAGAACTTGGTCACTGTTGAGAAGGGGCAAGGAACAATTTATTGCAGAGGAGGTCGAAGGCCATTTCTTGGTAAATGACCTTCGTCCTGCCTATCAAGCCCTGAGAAAGCTAAACTCCAAGCCCTCTCCACAGGTGACAGCAGTTCGCTTAGTAAGTGGCCAGATCGTCTCAGATGCTGTTGCAGTAGGCTGAGTATTTTGAGCAGTTGTACCAGGTTGATCCACCAACAGTTAACTTTGATGCGGGTAATGTTGAGATTCCGTTGCCGGACTCACCCATCAGTGAGGATCCACCCTCCCTAACTGATGTTGAGGGAGTGATCTCCAAGCTGAGGAGTGGTAAAGCAGCAGGTATATGCAGCATCCCAGCTGAACTGTTAAAGGCTGGTGGTGAACCTATGACGCGGGGGTTGCATGCTGTCCTGGCTGTCAACTGGCAGTCTGGTACCATCCCCTCTGACTCGTTGAGGGGTATGGTTATCCCTCTCTGGAAGGGGAAGGAGGACTGATAGGACTGCAGCAATCACCGCGGCATCACACTGCTCAGTATACCATGCAAGATTCTCACTCACATCCTTCTGAGACGTATCAGAGACCACCTGCTGAGGCACCAAAGGCTGGAGCACTCTAGATTCTCTCCTGGTAAGTCCACAATAGACTGTATCCTGGGGCTTTGTGACATTGTATAGCACCATCATGAGTTCAGGCGTGGGCTGCTTGCAACCTACATCGACCTCAAGAAGGCATTCAATATGGTGCATCGGGGATCACTCTGGGAGATCCTGAGATAGAGAGGAATTCCAACAAGAATTATTGGACTAAAAGCATGCCTGTATACTGGTATTAAAAGTGCTGTAAAGTGTGGTGGGGGCCTGTCGAGTTTCTTTCCTTCTAGTTCAGGAGTGAGGCAAGGCTATGTATTTGCACAACACTTTTCAACAATTATATGGACTGCTTCAATAGTTCTGTTTGGGAAACAAATTTTTTTGACAGTTTTACCACCTCTTTTTACAGCAGAGCTACTGTCCCAAGTCATTGTGGAGCATCTCTGGGCAATATCAAGGTTACTGGCCTTGACTTTGATGATGATGTTGCTATTCTATCTGAGTCTTTGGAAATCCTAGTGGTGGCTCTGGATGCATTTAGCAGTGAAGCAAAGCCCTTGTCTAAAGATCTCCTGGACCAGGACCAGGATCTAGGACTTTGGGGAATTACTAAAAGAACCTGTTCGGTTGGTATGTACTTGTGGCGAGGACATTGACGACACAGAGAGCTTTACATACCTTGGTAGTGTAGTTCGTAACTCAGGGCTGACAGACCAGGAAGTCAGCGGATGGATTGACTTGGCAGCAAGGGTCATGAGCTCTCTTGACAAGAGTATTTGGAGATACCGTTACCTGTGCAGAAGGACCAAGCTATGCGCCTTCAAGGTCCTGATAATTCCAGTTTTGCTACATGGTAGTGAAACCTGGACATAATCTCGTGCCTTGGAGTCTCTTCTTGATGCCTTTTGTAATCACTGGGTCATGGGGTACTATTGGTGTGACCATGTTTCCAACTAACTATTGTACTGTAAGACTGGCACAGGACCTGCTACTTGCACAATCTATATGGCTACCTAGCTCGCTTCCCACAGGATGATCCTGCCCACCGGGTTGTCTCTCTATGAAACAGCCCTGGTTGGAGGAGGCCTGTGGGACGACTTAGGAAGTCGTGGCTTAGGCAGATCGATCATACCTGTCGTGAGGAGTCCCTGTCTTGCAACTTTCTATGAGGGATCCTCATAGGTGGAAGCGAAGGGTGAATGCGGCTATGCGCCCCCGTTGGCGTTAGCTCCCCGACGATGATAATAAATCATCCATTCATAGCTAATAAAATAATTGCAGAAATACGAAATGACCTAATGAACCCTACACTTTTAAACAACCAGAGCATATCTCCCATGAAACTGAAACCAGAAAACTAGCTTAAAACGACCTGCCTCCTTTCAGCACGTGTGGCACCTCCTACCACCGCTGCGGAGACGGGCACTGTATTTTCATCACGTGGGTTTGCGACTCGGAACCAGACTGTGTCGATGGCTCAGACGAA
>NC_091550.1:7818879-7826379 GCF_042767895.1 Penaeus vannamei
TTTCTTCGCCCTTCCTTTCTTCATCTTTATTTTTTCTTGATCTTTTTCTTCTTTTGTCTTATTGTTTTTCATTTCTTCTCCTCCCCTTCCTCCTCCTTTTCCTCCACCTCCACCGCCTCCTCCTCCATATTCAGTACCAATGAATCCATCATACATGAAAGAATAAATAAAAACAAAAGATGAAATAAAAGAAAACAAGAAAAATAGATATCTCTCCCTCCCTCTTTCTTTCCACCATACACCAAACAATGAATAAATAAAAACAAAAAGATAAAATGCCACAAAAAATGAAAATGAAAAATAAAAATAAAAATAAATATCTCGCTCTCCCTCTCCGTCCATCATACACCAAACCAAAAAAAAAAAAAAAAAAAAAAAAAAAAAAAAAAAAAATAAGAACAATCAAACAAACAAACAAACAAAAAAAAAATAAGACAAAAAAAAAGAAATTGAAAAATAAAAATAAACATCTCTCCCTGCCACTCTTCCTCGCAGCCCGTGAAGGAGAGCACACGTGTCGGTCCGACCAGATCACGTGTGTTGTGGACGGCCGCTGCGTCATGAAACACTACGCGTGCGACGGGAAGAACGACTGCGGCGACTGGTCTGACGAACGCGACTGCAACACCTCCTCTTGCAACCCGAATGATTTCAGGTGAGGTCTGGGGTCTTCATCCTAATCTTAATCTTAAATTTTGGGGGACATCTGGGGGACATCTGAGGGATTTGGGGAAATTCTGGGGGGGAATCTGGGGGATTTGGGGAAATTCTGGGGGGAATCTGGGGGATTTGGGGGAAATTTTGGGAGGAATCTGGGGGATTTGGGGGAAATTCTGGGGGAAATTTGGGGGATTTGGGGGAAATTCTGGGGGGGAATCTGGGGGATTTGGGGGAAATTCTGGGGGGGAATCTGGGGGATTTGGGGGAAATTTTGGGAGGAATCTGGGGGATTTGGGGGAAATTTTGGGAGGAATCTGGGGGATTTGGGGGAAATTTTGGGAGGAATCTGGGGGATTTGGGGAAATTCTGGGAAGAATCTGGGGGATTTGGGGGAAATTCTGGGGGAATTATTATTTTGGGGGGGGGGATTCTTGGGGGACTTTGGGGACTTAATTTGGGGTAAATTTGGGGAGAATCAAGTGGACTTTGGGGACTTAATCTGGGTGAAATTTGGGAAAATCTGGGGGAAAAGCGGAAGGAATTGGGGCAAAGCGGTGGTAGGTCTGGGGGGAAAAATCAGGGGGGGGGGGATTGGCGGAAAACGGTGGTAAATCTGGGGTAAAGTGGGGGACATTGAGGGGAAATCGGTTGGAGGGAGGGGGGAGGGGGGACTTGGGACACTATTTTCATATATACTCGGATAATTCTAACTTAGCCTTAGGGATTAAACCTGGGGATATGTAATAACATTTTCACCGTCAAATGAAGCTAAAATAATGAAAATACTGTTAAGATTATGGGAAGTGAAACATCAGTATTGTATTGAATAGGAAAAATGGAGTACAGTAAGTATGCAATAACAGAGTATTACTGATGTTTATAATGAGTATGTATATATATACATATCCATATATGAGTGCATGTAAGTCTAGAGTTATTTTCAGATCAAATGCCCTAAATTGCATCTAATAGATATTTAGTTAATCTAAACTTCCATCCACAACACAAACTTTCGATACATCACCCTTAATTCACGACAATCATTAGATTAGATAAATAAAAATACCCATAGATCCACCCAGTAACCTAGACTGACCTTTGACCTGTATCCCCTTCCACAGGTGTCGAGGGGGGGCCTGCATCGACTTCCACTGGGTGTGTGACGGGTCAGAGGACTGTGATGGGGGCGAGGACGAGGATAACTGCCCTGACCCCGCCGATGACCTTGGACCTTTCATTACGGTGAGTTGGGTCAAGGTCGAGGTCGAATGGGGAATGCGAGGTCAAATAATAGGGCTTGGAGGAAGTGTTTGTTTATTTGTTTGTCTTTGGTTGTGTGTGTCTGTGTGCGTGTGTCCGTGTCCTTCTGTCCACTTTTCTCTCTCCCTCTCTCCCTCTCTGTCTGTCTGTCTCTCTCTCTCTCTCTCTCTCTCTCTATCTATCTATCTATCTATGTCTCTCTCTCTCTCTCTCTCTCTCTCTCTCTCTCTCTCTCTCTCTCTCTCTCTCTCTTTCTTTCCCTCCTCTCCCCCCTCTCTCTCCCTCTTTCTCTCTGTGTCTTTCTCCCTCCCTCCCTCCCCATCTCCCTCTCTTTCTCTTCCCCCTTCTCTTTACTCTTCTCTCTCCCCCCTGTCCACCCCTCTCTTTTCTCTTCTCTCTCTCTCACTGTATGTATGTACTTGTATAAGATTTTCTTTCTGGCAGGTTGAGTAATCCTACATAGCTTTGAAGCTGGCCAGAGAACCTCATATATATATATATATATATATATATATATATATATATATATATATATATATATGTGTGTGTGTGTGTGTGTGTGTGTGTGTGTGTGTGTGTGTGTGTGTGTGTGTGTGTGTGTGTATGTGTATATATATATATATATATATATATATATATATATATATATATATATATATGTATATATATATATATATATATATATATATATATATATATATATGTATATATATATATATCATCACTATATTCCAGAAGCCTCAGTTCTTCTAGTTTGTCAGTGGCATATCCTTAATGGCAAGATTCTGTAGTTACTCCTTTTCAGTTATTCCTTCATAGAACAAACCCCAACGAGCTAGGCTATTGTTTCATGAAGTTTTTATGTCATTGATAGGCCACAGGATTGCAGACAGTGATCGGTATTTCAGTTGCATAGGGTCAGCAATTTTTTTTAACTCTGTTGATATTCAAGATTGCTTATAATTGATTATGTTTCTGCTTTAGGGAATTGACTGAGTGTAGTGGTATCCTTTAATTTTCTTGAGTGGGGAACATGGCAGTAATAACAAGCATACACACACACACACACACACACACACACACACACACACACACACACACACACACACACACACACACACACATACACACACACACACACACGCGCGCGCGCGTTCAAAAACACGAACCGTATTCACGTTGACGAATGTGGAAAGGTATGGATGAGAATGAATATCTTCACAATACGAGAGATGTATTTGGCCGGTTTCCAATCTATCTTCGTCAGAATTACATGTATTCTTGATCGGTCAAATACATCTCTCGCATTGTGAAGATATTCATTCTCATTCATACCTTTCTACATCACTCAAAACCATACACAAAGAATTTTGAAACCACATCAACAATCCAACCAGCGCCCCAGAACCTCCCTCTCGACCAAACGTGTCCCCGACATGTTTTAACAATCCCCCCCCTCTTCCCCCCCTTTAGAGACAGGAGTGCCCCGAAGGCCACCTCTACTGCCCTCCCAGATGCGTGTCTCCGGAGTGGCAGTGCGACGGCCACAACGACTGCCCCAACGGAGAGGACGAGACTCACTGTGAGATCACTTGCGCCACGGAGGAATTCACGTGCTCGTCCGCCATGTGCATTCCCTGGAGCCACGTGTGCGACGGCCACCAGCAGTGCCTGCATGGCGATGGTAAGTCCGTCGGTAGGTCCTCTGTTCCCCTCCTGTGTTATAGTAAGTTTCAAGACCGAAAAGACAGGTTTATTTAGAGTCTAGGAGAGGGATGGGCATCTTCCCAAGTGATTCTCCTGCTTAATGGTTATATAGTCTCGTCAAAAAGTCTGCAACCACTAGAAGGCTTTTAATGATAGATTCAAAGGCAACCAAAAAAATCATTTAAGGATGATCAGACTTATGGGCAACCAAAAGAAAGCCTTAATGATCATTAAACTCAAAGGCAATTTAAAAAGGCCTTTAAGGATAACCAGACTCAAAAGACAACCAAAAGAAGGCCTTTAATGATATTCAGACTCAAAGGCAACTCAAAAAACCGTCTTTAATGATAATCAAACAAAATCAATCAAAAGATGCTCTTTAATAATAACCAAACGCATACCGCAACCGAACGAAGGCCAAAAGAAGTCTTCTAATAATAACTAAACTCAAAATCCACTAAAAGAAAAGGCCTCTGACAACCAAACTCAACAAGACAACCGAAAGAAGGTTTCCAAACACAAACCCAAAATCTACCCAAAAGAAAAGGCCTTTAATTGTAAAAAGACAAAAGAGACAACCGAGTGATTTCTAACAATAATCAAACCCAAAATCTACCCACAAGAAAAGGCCCTTTAATAATACTCGGACTCCCCCTCCCCTCCCCCTCAAAAAAAAAAAAAAAAAAAAATCCTCCCCTCCCTTTCTGCCGCCGAGGGAAAGGAAGACCACTTGAGTACCACCACCTCCTCCTCCTCCCGCAGACGAGTTCAAGTGCCAGACCGTCGAGTGCGAGGACCAAGGCTGCTCAGACGCCTGCCACTTCGACGGGGAGACGTGTCTGTGCCAACCCGGCTTCACTCTCGCCAAGGACAACGTCACGTGAGTACTGCCTTGTCGTATTTTTTCATTACATTTACTCTACTTATTTATTTCATTTACTTTCATTTTTGTCTTATGAAATTCTTTTTTGTTTGTCTTTGATTTTTTTTGTGCTTTGTTTTTTTTCTTCTTTATTTTGTCTATTCATTTTTATTATTCTTTAATTTTTAGTAGTTTTTTTTTTGGGGTGTGTGTGATTTTTTTTGTATCTTTCTAGGAGGTTCTGTTTTGTTTGTCTTAGATTTTTTTGTGATTTGGTTTTCTTTGGTCTTAATTTTTATTTTTTTTTATTTTTTAGCAAATCTTTTTCTTTTTTGGTTTGTGATCTTTTAGTTGTTGTTTTTTATTGATTTACTTTGTTGAATCTCTTTCATCTTTTTATTGATATTCTGTTATTTATTCTCTTAAAGATTTTATCTTTTCGTCGTTTACTCTTTTTAAAGATTTATTTTTTTATTGTTTTTCTTTGTTTATTATTCTTTATTTCTTGTTATTTTTTTCGATTGATTTGTTCATTCTCTTTGAGTTTTTATTATTCATTATCTTTTTTGCTTCGTTTTCAGTTTTTATTTCTATGATTGATTTTCATTTTTATTTTTTTATTTTTTATTTGCCAATTATCTATTTTTTTTCTTTATTTGTTCTCTTTGAGGAAAAAAAAGTTCTCGTCAATTGAAGTTCTCCGTGGGTTTGTACATGGAGAAATTTGGTGACTAATGTGTATGTATTAAAAAGAAACTATATATATACACACATACATAAGCATATATGTAAATAAATGAAATGAGAAAGGTTAAAAAAAAAACACATATACCACGGCAACTTTTATTTAAAGGGAGACAAATAACGACAAAAAAAAAAAAAAGAGGCTACATTGTGATTTTATTTTTCGGATGTGTCACCGTGTCATTCAAGCGCAGGGAAGTTAATGCTGTGGGTGCTGTCATGCTCTCCGCTGAAGCAGCCGCCCATCTGTAACACAGGAAGTCAGGAAGGTCATGAGCAAGGCTTTCTTTGTTTTGTTTTGTTTGTTTGTCTGGGTCTTTCTCTGGGTCTGTTTTTTTTTTTGTGTCTGCATCTGATTTTGGATCTCGTTTTCTCTCTGTCTGATTTTTTTCTCTTATTTTTTATTTTTCTCTCCCTCACTCTTTCTGTCTGTCTATCGATATATCGGTATGTCTCTGTCTCCGTCTCTCTCTCTCTCTTTTTCTCTTTGTCTGTCTGGCTCTCCTTCTCTGTTCTTTTCTACATGTTCCAAAGGAAATAAGGGCTAGCAGTTCTGTCCAGCCATTGGTATTACCTCACAGTAATTATTGTTTTATATTCCATTTTTATATTTACTTACTCTTTCACTCACTCACTCGTGACTTACCTCCGGACTTTCCTTCTCAATGCATTTGCGCACTTTTCCTAGGGCTGTAGTGTCCTTCTCGTCACAACCTTGACCCAAGTGAAAAAAAAAAAAGCGTATTTAAACGAATGTTAACAATTCTGTATCCACTACATCCCAAAATATCGTTTGGAAATCCAAGAAGGATCATCTAAGATTTATGACTTAATCTTACTTGGGATTTCCTCCAGGCAACGAAGGAGATTTTCGACAGGCAGTTGAGGCACATCTACTTCCATCAAGCATTTTTTGCATTCTGTGTAATCCGGTGACATTTTACACAGCAGCTCTGTGAATGAGTGTTGGAGTGTTCACCATCAAGTGTATCTCGATATGATAAGTACATGAAAAGTTATGAATGAGATTGAATATCTTCCCAATACAAGAGATAGTCACTCATCCATACCTTTTCTGCATGTGTCAGCATGAATAAGGTTCATAAAGAGATGGAAAATCACGGAAATTGAAAATGGAATTTCCAGACCTGGAACATCATGGAATTTCATATATATATATATATATATATATATATATATATATATATATATATATATATATATATACGTAGCTGTGTGTGTGTGTTTGTGTGTATCTATGTATGTATATGTATAAGTATATATTCATAAATGTATATATGCATATATATTCACATACATAATTATATATATACTGTATATGTATATATGTATAGATATAGATATATGTATAGATGTTTCAGAGAAGGAAGGTCATATGTAACAATTCTTTATGATAATCTGAAATATTACAAGAGAGAGACGGCTGGGTGGACTGTGTGTACTTGGACCTTAAAAAGGCTTTTGATAAGGTGTCTCATAGAAGACTACTATGGAAATTAGAGCACCTGGGTGGCGTGAAAGGCGAACTACTCGCATGGATAAAAGACTTTCTTCATGAAAGACAGACGAGTACTGTAATTAGAAGGAAGCATTCTACATGGCGACGAGTAACCAGCGGAGTGCCTCAAGGATCGGTGTTGGCGCCGATTATGTTTACTATTTTCGTCAATGATTTATAGTCAAACATAAGTCCATGTAGTTATATAAAAAGAGAGAAAGAAACAAAGACACGGGGAATGCCAAACAAATAAAATAAACTGAAATGAAATAAAAACTTACTGACACACTGAAAAATTTTAGCGTAAACATTCTTGTCGATGTCTTGGCCCTGAATCTCAAAGCTGTCTCCAGGAGCCTCGAGACACAGCAGCACAAGCAAGCACAAAAGTCTCATTTCCTGCGTTCTGTGGTGAAAGCGAGAGCACAGGAGTCCAAAGAGCAGGCATGGAGAAAATCTAAGCACATTTGTTGGTACTTAATAGATACATAATTTGGCAATGGTAATTAGGTATCGGGAAAGGTATATAGGATAGATAAGGGCAGTGGTAGTGGCAATACCGATTATAGTGATGATGACTTTAGTAATGATAAAGATAAAGATACTACATAACGTTAATTGTAGTGATGATTGTGCTAAGGATAATGGTGATCGAAGATACAAAAAAATAATTAGAAGCTCTCAGAGAGCGCATACCTCCGGCAAGGCAAGAAAGTCCCTGATGGAATGAAATATTCGCACGAAGAAT
>NC_091550.1:7831379-7838879 GCF_042767895.1 Penaeus vannamei
GGTATTAAATTTTCTCGAGGACTTTAGACAATAAAGGGTAACTGGGTATTCGGAGGAGAGTTACCAACTTGTTCTGTGTCTCTGGTGTTACAAAGCCACGTTTCCAAAGCCATGGGAAGTTACTTTCTCCTTCTCCATCGCCTTAATCCCTAGTGGACTCGGCACCTTCGAACACGCTGCCCCCAATTTAGTCTGTCCTGTGCTATCTCTCATTCGCAACCTCATTTGCAACGGATAATCTATCATGTACTTCTGACGAATATATAATCGAAACCGGGTAAATACATCTCTTGTATTGTGAAGATATTCGTTCTCATTCATACTTTTCCACATTTGTCAACATGCATACTGTTCATCGTGGATGCTCTTGTTATTACTAACCACATAGAAGTTACCGGGGTGTGATGATAGAATGAAGATAATGTGCAATTAGACGCATTAAGTTTATACTATCACTAACCACATGTCGGAAGTTAATGGGATGGGATAATAATAGAAAGATAATGTATCATTGTACGTATAAAGTTTCATATCAGACGAAAAGCAATGTTATCCGCATCCGGAACATTAGTTTCGCTAAGGTTGTTTACTAAAAATATCAGTCTTTTTTAACTGGTTGTGGTTTGAATGTATTGGTCGGGAGGGGGGCTTATCTTATCTGTATTTTTGTGAGATGTGGAAGCTGTTGTTGGTTCATCTGCGAGTTTTTCAAATTTTAAATTCTGGTATTTACGATAATATCTCTCATGGTGTCTGTTTGGCACTAATGTTTTAAACCACCTTTATAGTCTTAGCATTTTTTTGTCGTTTTATTTCCGAAATAATCAGTTTTGGCTCTTGTTTAAAACCAGCCTGGAGGGTCATTTCACAGCTGTTATTTATCCATTTTTTTATTTTATGAGTTATTTCGGTCTCCCATAGCTCTCATATAACACCGCCATTTATCCATGAGGCAGGAAGACGTCTAACAATTTTTGCAACAAAGCGATGGCATCCATATTATTTTAATGATTTCCGTGATTACGTTATCTGTTTTCAAAATTTCTAAGAGTTGATTCTTTGGCTATAATTTGGTGTTATAGTGACAGGGCCATAGTTTCACGAGAGAGAGAGAAAGAGAGAGATTTGATTTGATTTGATAATATTTATTTACAGAACAGTGTACATGCCCTGTAAAAAGCCAGGGTAAGATGCTACCGCATCTATCCAACTGGCTATGCTTATATTTATGTAAAGGGCTATTAGTCAAACATTAGTTCTACATGCCTGAAGGGCTGTGTCATTATGCATACATTATTCACATATCATCTAGTTGGTAAAAAACCTTTTATATCCCTAATCATATCGAAGACAAGACCAGTGTCTATGATAAAATTAATATAATCAATAAGTGCTGGTCTCTGGACAGTGCTATTTGATCGATAGGATGCAGTTTTTGAGCAACAAAGTAAGTAATGTGTAAGATTATGCGACTTGGGCGCCTTGCACATTTTGCATTGGTGATACGTAACTGGCTTTGCCTCCAAGACTGCATCCTGTACATAATGTATAGTGTATTGATACCCTATGCGTAGCCTGGTTAGCGTGACCTGCTGTCTCCGAGACAGTCCATCGTAGTATTTATATGGTTTGTCAGCATCACATGACCTGACAATACTATCATAATGCCAGATGGTACCATGTCCACTTTTCTTCAATTTTTCAGTGGTCCATACCTGGCCCTCATAATCTCGGACAGCTGATAACACGTTTTTTCATTTGACTGATAGATAGCGGTATTACATAATATGGTTCTTCATGGGAAAGTGCTTGCTTTGCTAACTTATCTACGTTGTCACAGGTTGATATCCCTATATGAGAAGGTATCCAGTATAGTGATACTTGTATACCCTGCTCGGATAGGCTAGCGATTTGGTGAATGGTATTGATAGTTACCATGTTTTCTGGATTAAATGTTGTAAGTCTATACAGTGCACCCTGGCTGTCAGAGAAGACAGCTAGGTGTCGCTGCTGTTCAGTGCCTTTTTTGATGGCATGGTATATTGCTACTGACTCGGCATCAGTTGTGCTTGTCCAGTTGGAAATTCGCACACTTTCTTGAAGAGCAATGTCGGGAATTAGTACACCAATCCCTGCTGCTCCATGAGGATCAGTAGAAGCATCACAGTAGATTGCAAGTGGGGGGGTACCCTGAGGGGGATGGAGAATTTCATCTATATATTTCAAGTAATGGCCTTTTAACTCTGTTATTGAAGTCATGGATTTTGGCCCTGTTAATTTATCAATATGTACGTTAACATGTGATCTATGCCATGGTGAAGTAAGCGTTGCTTCTGGGATGTTGATAAAATCATTGTTCCACACACTGAAGCTGAGAATGGTCTGAGCAGTCTTGGCCTTCCATTCCAAGTTTGACTTTATGAGATTGGAGTATCGAGGCCGTCGGACATGCCTAACTCTACAATTAATCTCATTAGACAATGCAAGGGAAATATGAGGTTTGGACTGAATCTGCAGAAGTCTGATGCCGAGTATGGTGTTGACTTGGGTAATACGGCTGTGAATTGACGGGAGATCAAGCTCTTTCCTCATGACAAGAACTTTAGCAGTTATTGGGCAACCCAAAATGACTCTCATGGCCTTGTTCTGTAAGATTTCAAGGGGTTTGAGAACATTTTGTGGCAACATACTAAGAACCGGGCTCGCATAGTCTATCATGGACCTAACAAGGGAAATGTACATCAATCTTAGGACTCTTAGGGAAGCACCAACGTATCTGTTACTTATGTATTGTAAAGGTCTTAAGCGCTCCAGGCAGCATTCTCTGATGTTTTGAACGATTTCCCGAGTGAAGCGGGAATTGCGGGACATGAGGTGGGGAGCAATCACCATAACACCAAGATACTTATAGGTGTCAGTTTTTGCAATAACTTGCCCACCTAAGCTTGGAATGTATGACAGTTTGTTTGATCTGGAAATATACTTAGTCTTGACAGGGTTGATTACGAGTCCAAGGGAAGTGCACTTTTTACTGAATCCCTGAAGAACATACTCCCCCCTATCAAATACCTGAATGAGAACGTCATCAGCATAGGATGTGATGCTGCATAGGTCTCCTAACTCACTATTTAGCTTGCAAAGAGAGTGCATAAGAATGTTAAATAGTGAAGGGGACAAAACTCCTCCTTGTGGAGTTCCTAACTCGAGTTCACCATAATTACTGTAGGTGCCTTGGTAACATACTCTTGCTCTTCTCAAAGACAGATAATCCTTTATCCATAGCAGAAGCTTGCCCTTAACTCCTAGGAGAGTTAATTCATGGAGGATTGCAGTAGGGGAAGCTCTGTCAAATGCACCCTTGAAATCTATGAAGTAAGAAGCCTGTGCATTACTTCCACTGAGGTACTGTGCCAGGCACATTTGTGTTCCTTTTCCCTTTTGGAAACCAAAGACTGATGGGTGAATTTGATCTTTGATCTGGTGGAGCAGGCGATTGAGGAGGATCCTTTCACAGGTTTTAGAGAGACAGGATGTCAGAGAAATCGGTCTAAATTCATCAGGACACCCTGGTTTTGGGATAGGAATAATGGTGGCTTGTTTCCAGGAAGTAGGCAAGATGCCTGTAGAATAAGTTAAGTTGAAAAGATCAAGGAGAGGATTTCTTCCCTGTACCTGTACCTTTGCAAGGAGTCGGATGATGTCGTAAGTGATTCCATCATCCCCAGGTGCAGTGGATTTGCTAGTTTTAATGGCTGCAAGAAGTTCGTGTCTTGTAAATGGTGCATCAGCCTCATCTAAAAGTTGGCACTGATAGTTAATTTCATTTTTGTGTCTTGACTTAAGGGAGCATCTACGAATGGATAATGGAAGATTATCGAGAGAAGAGTTTTCGCAGCATTTACTGAGGATTGACAAAGCTACCCTTTCTGGATGAGGGTGGGGAGTGACATTGTGTGCATTGCCTTTAATCTTATTGATTTCCCTCCACACGTTACTCATGGAGCTCGTGGAGTCAATCGATTCTGCCCAGGCATACAATCTCTCTTCCCGCTTTTGTGTCATTATCTCATTAAGTTTTTTACTAAAGAAAACAAGGTCCCTAGCTAAGTAGGGATTTTTCCCCAGGTTTTTTAGCTGATTTACTGTAGACCTTATTAACTTTCTAAGTAGCTTTATTTCCGGATCTTTGTTAAGGTGATATGCTCGTTTGCCTCTGGAGGATGAAGACCTATGTTTGACAGGGTTTCTGGGTTGGAGTTGGGTGATGAGGTTACCAACTTGTTGACAGAGAGTTTCATTAAAGTGATCAAGGCTGGCAGGAATATAGTGTTCATACCAGCAGCCAATCCTTTTAATAAACTCATTATGATGTTTAGTGGCAAGATGGTATCGAAGACGTGGCTGGGGCGGGCTTCTTTTAGCGAATGGGAGGGTGATACTTAATGCCCAATGATCACTGACTAAGAAAGGGACAACTTCCGCAGTGCATGGGAGTGGGTGCTGATTGTATAAGACTATATAATCTAATTTGCCACCTAGATAATGAGTCTTTTCAAAGGGGCACAATAGGTGTATGGGATCACTGGTGTTTTGAAGATAATCATAATATACCTTACCGTTTTTACCTATGGTGCTTCCCTCAGAGCCAAGGAGAGGATGACGGGCATTAAAATCTCCACACAGTAAGACAGTAGCATTATGTATCATACTGTCGGGAGGTTTAGGTACCACTTCACTATCATGTGGGTTATAAACATTAATGATGGTGATGGTTCTACCATCAAGAAATATTTTAACACCAAGATATTCAGCACTTGCATTGTCACGGTTGTCATCGATCACTTTTGATGGGATACTATTTTTTATGTAAATACCAAGTCCTCTTGCAGAAGGATTAGCAATATTAGGTTTGTCGTGATATGTGTATCCTGCAATTTTTGCATAACGAGCATCAGTTCTAACTTCCTGGAGGCAACACACATCAACATCTTCCGAGTGAAGATACTGAGCGAGGGTCGCCTTGCGTTTCTGTAAACTGTTAATGTTCCAGGTAATGCACTTTAACAGATTATTTTGATCCATCGATCATCACTTGACCGTTTCCAAGGCCCACTGGATGTTGTCGTTGCTCGAGGAAGAGCGCAAAAATCCTCTCCTGGAATTGAACCATCTGTTGCTGCATCATGAACATCATCTGCTCCATCTGCTTGAACAACATTTGTATCAAATCTTTCATTTCCCTGTTGGATTCTTGCTTTTCCTGCTGCGGTGAGGGAGGAGCTGGAGCTGGTGATGGCGTCGGTGCTGCAGCTGGCACTGGAGCAGGAGCTGCAGCTGGTGCTACAGCTGGCGCTGGAGTGGGTGCTGCAACTGGAGTAGAAGCTGCAGCTGTCGTTGGTGTTGCAGCTGGTGCAGGTGCTACAGCTGGTGATGTGGCCGGTGCCATGGCTTTATTTGCAGAGGCTTTCAGAGTTGACCTCTGCAGGTGTGGGAATTCCCGCACGTCATTAAGACGAGGGGCTGGGCGGGGTTTATTGGGGGGAGGGGCTGCCTGCTTTTTTTCATGTGTAGTCCTTCTGTCCTTCGGGTAGTAGGCGCATAATGGCGAGTTGGCATTATGCTCCTGACGGCAGTTCACACATTTCCGAGGGATGATTTTACCTTCAGAAATTTTCTCTGCGCACTCTGAGCTTTCATGCGAAAGAGCGCAGTATCGGCACCGCGGTGCCTCTCGTGGACACGCACGTGCCCCGTGTCCCCACTTTGAGCAATGGGAGCAAAACGGGGTCAGAGATTTGAAGATGGCACATCTAAAGGGTGCCATGCCCTCCACCATTTTGATAGTTTTGGGGATTACCTCCCCCTCATATGTGATGATGACTCTCTGGGTCATCAATCCATTGATCTTCATGCGTTTGGCATGTACGACGCGTTCATTGTAAGACGTCATTTCATCTGTTTCGATTTCTCTTGGGACGTCGAACACAATAACATTTGTGCACTTCCCTTTTCCATACACTTTCGCCTTTTCTAGAATTTCACCACCTGCACCGGCAGTGGTTATGTGGGCAAGAATTTGTTCATTTTTACATCTCACATACACATTGTTCCTCCCAATCTTAAGTTCAATGGACCCCTTTGTCTTGTTGTATGGGTCCAATTTTAAAGCCTGGGATACCCAGCGATACTTATCCCCGTGTGTCCGAAGCTTTGTGTCGGCTTTGAAATGTGCGCACAGGTGTCCAGGGGGCGTAATTTCTACAGAGTCAGGTAGTAGTCTTTTTGCTTTTTTCTTTATTGGTTCCTGGGGGAGGCCACTGATATCTTCCTCACGGAGGACACCATATCTACCCTCGGTTTCCATGGGCGTGTCTGTCATTGTTTCGTTTGAGGTCGGGGTCATTTCCTGAAGAAACAGGGCCCGACCTGACCTCCCTGTGCAAACCCAGGTGCACACACGGGCCGCTTACGCCGCGCCCACAAGGCACATCTGTGTCCGTACGTAGTTTTTTCACTTATTTTACTTCACTATATGATATTTAGATCACTTTAGATTCAGATCAAATGATCATGTGAACATTATCGCGCACTGCAGCAATCCACAGCTGGCAGGTCTATGAAGACCTAATAGTCAAGGTAACACAAATCCCGTACGGACAGGTCAAGGTCACAAGAGGTCACACAGCACGTCTGCACACTATGGTGACAGGATGATGACTGAGAGAGAGAGAGAGAGAGAGAGAGAGAGAGAGAGAGAGAGAGAGAGAGAGAGAGAGAGAGAGAGAGAGAGAGGAAGAGAGAGAGAGAGAGACTCTCTTTGCTACAGTTCAGGTTTTTTTAGTTATAAATGTTTATTGCCATCCTTTGAATTTAATTTTTAAGATGTAGTATTACAAGTATTTATATTTGTAACTGTGTATATATTTTTGCGTTCAAGCTTGTTCATATATTTATCTAGTGTATGTGTAAATATATATCCGTATGTATATACATGTCTATATATATGTATGTATAAATATATATATGCATATATATATATATATATATATATATATATATATATATATATATATATATATATATATTTACATATATATTACACACACGCAATCACACACACACACATATATACATACATACATACATATATATATATATATATATATATATATATATATATATATATATATATATATATACATATACATACATACATATATATATATATATATATATATATATATATATATATATATATATATATATATAGTTATACAAACACCTTTTATACACACATACTTAGCATCCATGTGTTTATGTATGCGCTTTTATTTCTATTTAGAATAGAGACGACGGTAAAAAGAAACAAGTCATGTATTGTTTATGCCATTTATTAACCACTACAAAGACAAAGAAACTGTAGCTTAAGTGGATGTAAAGAATGCTGAAGTGAGTTTCGGTGGGGTGGGGGGGGGGGGGTCGTCAGAATATCCAGTCAGT
>NC_091550.1:7901379-7906379 GCF_042767895.1 Penaeus vannamei
AAAATAAAGAAAATACATGAATAGCTAGATAAGAGATAGATAGAGAGATTAGATGGATAGATAGATACAGGTAGAAGGGTAGATTAGATAGGTGAATGAAATAAAACACACTGAAACATGTGTAAATAGATAAAAGATCAAATAGATTGATAGATACATACATACATACGTGCATCCATACATCGATATATGAACTAATGAATAAGATAATAATGAATAAGTAGAAGATAAATAGATTGATAATTGGTGTATGCATACATATACAATAAATAAACTAACAAATAGGTATATGAATAAATAAATTATAAATATATAGATAAATAGACAGATAAATACATACATACATTAATAAACTAACAAAAAAGTAGGTGAATCAAGAGAGAGATAAACAGATACATAGATAAATGAATAAATACACAAGACATTGATAATGAATAATAACAATCACTTTCATATATAATTATCCATGTCACTGTAACAGTAATACATACCCCTCAGTCTGTATGTATACCTCACATTTACAAAAAAATAATTTCATAAACAAAATAACCCCACTATAACTTCAACAGATTTATTAGAAGGCGAAAACCCACTATCCGGCAACCCCTCTCTATGCAAAGTGCCATTGTTTCCTGCCTTTTATCAGTAAAGGGTTTTGTCACTGTGCTTTCTGCAAATTTACAAACAGACTTTTAAGAACCGGCGATGGAAAAACGTGTTGATTTTACTGGCTAATAAAGGATAAGGTGATAAGAGGGACAGATAGAATTATTTTTTATTTGATTATATAGTTAATTGAATTATGCTATTCTTTTCACTACTATTCTCCTCATTATCGTATATAATCATCATTATCATTTTCACTGCTATTATTATAGTAATTATCATCATTATTACTCTCACCATTATCATTATCTTTATCAACGTATATATATATATATATATATATATATATATATATATATATATATATATATATTCATATACATGTGTGTAAAACATGAATTTGATTGTTAATAACATCATTATCATTGTTATGATAATCATTACTATTATCATTATCATTATCATTATTATTGTTCATATCATCATTACTATCATTACTATTGTCATTATCATTATCACTATTATTGTTATTGTTATTATCATTATTACCATTATCATTATCATTATTATCTTTATCATTTTTATCCTTATCATTGTTGTTATAGTTATTATTTTTACTACTATCTTCATTATCATTATTACTTTTATCATAATAATTATTTTTATCATTATCATTATTTTGGCTATTATTCCTATTATTTTTTATTGTTATCATTATTATCATTATCCTTATCAGAATGGTTATCATTATTTTTCATTTCATTATTGTTATTACTATGATGATGATTATTATTACTACCATTGTTATCATCATTATCATTATAAACATTATAAATATTATCATCATTATTATTATTATAAATGGTATTCTTATCATTCTTATTATTAACATTATCATCATCATCATCCTTATTATCGCTTGTTATTATCATATTTAATATCATTACCATTATGATCATTATCATTACTATTATGCTACTAAATTTAGCCGTTAGCGGATATGAAAAATATATTATTAATGTTATTGTTGATATTATTATCATCATTATTATAACTATTATCAATATTACTTTATCAATGATAATGATGATGATGATGAGATTGATAACATTGGTAATAATAATGATGATGATAATATTGACAATGATAATGATAATGATGATGATAATATTGACAATGATAATGATTAGAATAACAACATTATTGATAAACATAACGATAATAAAACACTAGTAGTGGTAGTGGTAATAATAATGATAATAATATTAATAACAGTAATAGTTATAATGAAAATAACAATAATGATTGTAATAATATAGATAATAATAAAAATAAAGATAATAATAATGATCATGACAATGGCAATAATAATAATGATAATAATAATCATAACAACAATAACTAGAAGCATTTAGAGAGCAGATACCTCGGTCAAAGCAGATGATAAAAGTAATGATAATAATATAATAACATCAATAATGATAACGATAATAATAATAATAATAATAATAATAATAATAATAATAATAATAATAATAATAATAATAATAATAATAATAATAATAACAATAATAATGATAATAATGATACTAACAATCACAGTAATAACAATAACAAGAAACACTCAGAGAACACATAACTCCGTCAAGGCGGATAATAAAGTTAATGACAATAATAACAGTTACCCCTATTACCAAGGGAATAGGGGTAACGGATGTAATCATTAAAAGAATTCCTGCCTCCGGTTCACCAAAATCTAACGGCATCTAAGTTAGGGTAAGACACACCTCGTAAAATTAAAAAAAAAAAATCTCTTCATTACTCTTTATCCTGTTATCCAACAACTAAATAAACAAACAAACAAATTGACTAACTAACCAATGCTACCAAACATAATAGTATGGTTGATTATGATGATTAAAAGGATGTTAACAGTAATAATAACAATAACTAAGATAATGATGAATGGATAGATAGATGGATAAATCTAAAAACTTAACAAATCCCAGGATTATGCTTTTAGGGATAACAACCAACAATGGATTATCCTTGGCAACGATCGCTCTTAGAGAGAGGCGGTGGTTATGGCTGGTCGGTTGTTACTTACATAAACTGTTCACTTCTGTACGGGACTAAGGTCTGAACAGCAGATTGGGTTGTAAAAGGATCACGTTTAGATGTCAATAAGCCATTACAAGTTTATTAACGAATAAGTCCTTGAGAAGTACGATAGCACAGGCGTGTTGTGGGTGAAAGGAGAATGCTAAAACGTACAAACAAAAATAGGCTTTCGTTTCATCACTGATCACTATGGACAGATACGCTCACGTGAATCCAGACGGATAAATACATCACGATGGATAATTCAGGCTTTCAGATCCATGAGGTTTCACACTTTACATTTTCCTTACACTGATAACGGCACTTCTCCTGTCACATTTATAGCGGAGTGGTAGGGACTCACCGTGTACGTGGCCGCTGCGTGAGGTATAAACCTACGTAGTGACGGTTCAGGGCGGTTCTCCCCTGTTCAACTCGCATAAATTCACGATCACCTGGTACGTATGACATTGGTCACGGTCCCTGGATGTAGTTGCCACATGTCAGTGCCTCGATTGCAACATCCTTATGGAATTTCCGACGGTTGTGGATATGTCCAATTGTGGCGTACGTGATGTTCCGAAGCTATCATGACGTACACATACACACACACATACACACACAAGTGCGTATGTGCGTGCGTGCGTGAGTGCGGATACGTAGAACATGGTCGAGTTGTTTTTATAAGAAAGCACATTCCATTCATTGACCCCAAATTATAAATTGATAACAGTAATATCATTTACGCACACACACACACGCACACACACACACACACACACACACACACACACACACACACACACACACACACACACACACACACACACACATATATATATATATATATATATATATATATATATATATATACATATGTACATATGTGTGTGTGTGTATGTGTATGTGTGTGTGTGTATGTGTGTGCATGTATATATATGTATATATACATACATATGTATATATATATACACGTATATATACATACATACATGTTTATATTTATATATATATATACACATACACATATATGTGCAAACACACACACACACACACACACACACACACATATATATATATATATATATATATATATATATATATATATATATATATATGTATGTGTGTGTGTGTGTGTGTGTGTGTGTGTGTATGTGTGTGTGTGTGTGTGTTTGCACATATATGTGTATGTGTATATATATATATGTATATATATATGTATATATATATATATATATATATATATATATATATATATATATATAGAGAGAGAGAGAGAGAGAGAGAGAGAGAGAGAGAGAGAGAGAGAGAGAGAGAGAGAGAGAGATTTGCACAAACATATATATGTATATATATATATATATATATATATATATATGTATATATATATATAAACATTAATACATTAGTGTGTATTTGTGTCTTTATGCCTTATTAGTCTCTGATTTTGATTAAAAAAATCCGTCAACCCGATTTGCGGTTTGGGTTCAGTGAATGTCAATGAATGAAATGTGTTTGCCTTTCAAAATGAATCAGCCTCTGCTCATGTTCTACGTATCCGGACGTATAATTATATGAATCAGATCCGGGAACTCACAGTCATACTTAGATATATATTTGGGCACAAACACACATACACACACTCGTACACATACAAACTAGTTCACACACATACACATGCAAACTAGTACACGCACACACATACACATGCAAACTAGTACACTAGTTCACACACACACATGCAAACTAGTACACGTACACACACACACAAGCAAACTAGTACACACACACACACACACACACACACACACACACACACACACACACACACACACACACACACACACACACACACACACACACACACACACACAAGTATTATGTATTTTGCATTCCGCAGACCCACACATCCATGCACGGATAACCATATGGAAAATGACTTCCCATAATTTGTTCATTGACTGTATCTAGACTTACTGTATGTGGTTTTATACACTGTATATATCCATTCGTATATCTGTATGCAAAAAAAAAAAAAAAACATCTATGTTAGCCTGTTCGAAAATACATTGATTTATTATCACAGGAAAGTAATGAAACACAACACTTCAATCTTGACAACAGTTTTATTTCACATTTACAATATGTTTTCTTTATTTCACTTTTTTCACCAATGAGGAATTTTCTCTCTCTCTCTCTCTCTCTCTCTCTCTCTCTCTCTCTCTCTCTCTCTCTCTCTCTCTCTCTCTCTCTCTCTCTCTCTCTCTCTCTCTCTCTCTCTCTCTCCCTCTCTC
>NC_091550.1:7911379-7913879 GCF_042767895.1 Penaeus vannamei
GCGTTAAAATTCCCACTTACATTGTAGTCTTCGGGAAAACTTTGCCTCAGGGGCTGTTTTATATAGTCAATGAAACACCAATTTATTTTGTCTACTGATATTTAGGTCTAGATTTTTTTTTTAACTTCTTCTAGGCCTACATCATTTTGACAGCTATTTTCATCATGATTTCATCAGTGAAATACCTATATATATTTTGTCTATAATGACGGTTCTCTCCTGTCAAGATTTTGATTTATCTATTTTGTATGTCATATTTGTGTGACTCTTAAGTCCTAAATTATATTTAATTTTCTTCTCTGAGTTCAATTTCCTCCAGTTTGCTTTTATTTTCAGCAAAATTTTGATACAAGGATGTGTTACAGTAATTGCTACATTGCTGTAAATCACCTTTTTTTTAATGACAGGAATGAATTGAGAGAAAGAAAGTAAATAAAGAAAAATATAAGTACACACACACACACACACACACACACACACACACACACACACACACACACACACACACACACACACACATATATACACACACATTCATAACTGAGGATATGCATCAGGATTCGCAGATGAATTCCCGTCTTGTTTAGTTAGAGGAAGCGGGCTTACCCCCCGGTGTCTCCTCCTCTTCCTCAACCACATCAGGAAAACGATCCTGCGTGGATTCCCTCGTGGGTTTTGGTGTGGCTGGTTCCCCCGTGGTTTTTGGCGTGGCTCGATCCCGCGTGGATGACGAGGATGTGGATGCTGGGGGTCCTGTGGTTGTGGATCCTGGACCCCTCGAAGATGTGGATGCTGGGGGTGGTCCTGTGGTTGTGGATCCTGGACCCCTCGAAGATGTGGATGCTGGGGGTCCTGTGGTTGTGGATCCTGGTCCCCTCGACGATGTGGATGTTGGTGGATTCGTCGTCGTGGATCCTGGTGGGTTTCTGGTTGTGGATCTTGGTGGTCTTGTGGATGTGGATGTTGGTCCCCTTGTGGATGTGGATGGTGGGTCTGTCGTGGTTGTCGTTGGGCCGCTGCTCGATAGGGGCCGAGGCGATAGGACCTCCAGACAGGTCGTTTGGTCTACGTGTGGAGAAATTGATAATAAGGAGAAATTGATAATAAAATAATAAAAGTTGATTAAGGAATAATCGAATACAATGGAGGCAAATCCTTATAGATGCAAAATATATACTTACAATCGGTAAATGTACAACAAATCATAAACATAAAAATGACAGATATGAATGAAGCAGTGGTAATGATAATTAATAGATAAAACAGTGATAATCAGCATAAATGAATATAACAGTGATAATGATAAGAAACAACTGAACAAAAGTAATCCAAAATTATAATATTAGTTTGAATAAAGTCATTTTTTCTCTTTAAAATGTATGATTTCCTGATGTGAAGGCACAGTGTCCTTCATAAGATATATGGCAGTGATCTAAGCAAAAAAGGGAAGCAATAGATCTCGTTTTTACCTGTCCTTTGTGTGTGTGTGTGTGTGTGTGTGTGTGTGTGTGTGTGTGTGTGTGTGTGTGTGTGTGTGTGTGTGTGCGCGCCTGTTTGTGTGCCTATTTTTGTATCTATATGGGTGTGCCTATTTGTATGCGTTTGTGTGTGCGTGTGTCTGTATGTGTGTGCCTGTTTTTTTCGTGCGCGAGAGAGAGAGAGCCTGTCTGTGCGCGTGCGTGTGTCTGTATCTGTATGCACGCATCTCAACCCCAAGCCCACTCACCGAAATCCTCAGGAACCGCAACGGGACGGGAACTCGGCGAAGACCCGAGTGGCTCGGGAAAGGTCTCCTCAGAGGGCCCGGTAGGCTTCAGCAGGGCTTCTCCCGGGCCGAAAATCCCCGGTGCCTGCGAAGGAGACCGGGCGTCTTCCGGAAGCTCATCTGGAACCCCGGTCAGAAGCTTGCTGAGGCCCGCAAGCCCGGAAACCTCCAGACAAAGGACAGCTCGTTCTTCGCAGTTCGAGACGTTCCGGGTGCGGCAGAGGTCTTGAGCTGCCGAAGGACAGAGGGGAAAGCTTAGTTTGAAATTTTGTTTTTTTTCGGTTTGGAAGTTTAGTCAGATTTTTTTTTTTTTTTTTTTTTTTTGAGGTTGAATTTGTTTTTTTTTTCACGAAAGCGAACCTGAAGCCTCGATTTATTTTAGGGTGACATCTCGGGACAAAATTGGGCGTATCCCCCATCTCCCCCCCCCCTTTACACACTAATACCACATCACACTGTTTAAAATCGTGAAGAAATGAATCAAGTAAACTCCACAACCAAACATCGTATAAACATATAAATCAACCTTCAAATGACCCCAATTTTGCTCATCCTATCCACAACATTTCGAAAAATAAATCATAAACACACAACCCCCCCCCCACCCCCCACCCCACACACACACGATATACATAAACCAAAACCAAAACAAAAACAAAGCTTACGTAAGAGGTCTGTAGCATTTGGTTTTGGCGTATATAAGAAGAGGCAGTTTTGTTTCTTGGCGCAGGTTTC
>NC_091550.1:7921379-7926379 GCF_042767895.1 Penaeus vannamei
TACTTCTGCCTAATTTAGATGTGAATAAGTGCATGTAAATTCTTATTTTCGGATATGTATTTTTTCCTAATCAAACTTTAGTACTTAAAGGGTACTTTAAAAATGTGCCTAAGAAGAAGAAACAATAAAAAATGTCTAAGAAAATGGCGATGAAAAAACAATGTCTAAAAAGAAAAAAAAAATGACCTTTCCAGTTTCTCAAGGTCTGTTGAGCACCATCAGTATTCTATAAATAGCTATAGCTCGCGGCGATGTGAAGGAAAAAACACAAACTCATTTCTTTTTCATTTTCCAAAATATTTCACAGCTACATAGAGAGACTTTCCATTCCAGTCCCACCACTAAAAAACTGCCCCAAGTCCTGTAGAAAGTTGTTTATATCTAGTCGAAACCAGTCGCATATAACTCTTGTAACTCTTACTTTCTTTAAAACAAAACTAGTAAGAATAAATGACAAAATGATAATCATAGAATCCTTTTTTATCAGTTCACTTCACTTCATTTCCATTCCTTCTCGTGAACGTAATGCACTGCAGATTTCAGCATCAGTTCATGGTCATCTCACTTACTGGCAAAACCACTTTGTTCACTTTCTATTCACGATGCAAGGCATGTGCATGCTGCCCTCGCGCGATGCATACGCGTGGAAAATTACATGGAAGATATATAATACATAGTTCTACTCTCACGCATGCAGGAACGTGCTCGCGAGCGCGCACACACACACACACACACACACACACACACACACACACACACACACTCACACTCACACTCACACTCACACTCACACTCACACTCACACACACACACACACAAACACACTCACACTCACACTCACACTCACACTCACACTCACACACACACACACACACACACACACACACACACACACACACACACACACACACACACACACACACACACACACACACACACACACACACACACACACACACACACACACACACGCTTTTATGCTAAACGAAACAAGCCTCACCTGAGATGCGGTTGATCAGCGCCTGGAAACCCTCAGGTGGAGGAGCACCTGGAGCCTCCCCCGCTGTTCCCCCGGTGCTCTCCCGCTGGGGCCTCGCGCTCACAGCCCACAGCATCGCCAGGAGCACCAAGCCTGTCCTCAGCCCCATGGTGTTCGAGTGACACTGAGGAGAGAAAATTCGTCCTGGGTTGTGAGAGAGTAGTGGGTGTGGGGCGAGGTGTTGGAAGGTGTGTGTGTGTGTGGGGGGGGGGGGTTGTGTGTTTGAGTTTGTGATTTTTGTGTTTTTTTGGTTTACGTTTGAGTCTGTTTGTGTGTTTGTGTTTGTATTTTTTTCCTTCTTTTTTGAGTCTGTGTTTCAGTTTTCGTGAGTGATTTTTTTTTAGTGTGTGTATGCGTGTGACTTTGTGTTTGTGTCTAACAGACTTACCGGTTACAAGACACCGAACCGAATGATGCCGGAAAAGTACGCACGCCCGTTTTTATATCTGGGTTCGTGTGTATGTGTGTTTTTTAGTCCCGCCCCGCCCGTGCTGCCCGCAAGAGCCCGGCGTCTAAAGGACCGCCCAGAACAGGTAGAAGAAACCGCCTTTCCTCGACCCGACGAAGAATTAGCTCCGCCTCGCTTGTGATGCGTCTATTTCGTCACTTTGTGGTCTTCTCCTTGTCCCGTCTTCACATTCCATCTATGGCTAGTGCGTATAACAGCTTTCCAGACACGTTTAATATAGACCAAATACCTTTCGTATAACACATACACTGGTATTATACACCTAACGCCTTTTTTTTTTTTTTTTTTTTCGATAAGTGGCGTTTTTGCCCATTACTTTTAAACTATATCCTCCCCGATTGGTTGTACGTGAATTATTTATTTTATTACCATATACGGTATATCCAGCGTGGACTGTGAAACCAGTAATATGACGCAGCCACCGCGTCTGCTTGCCCCCTGTTAGCAGGAACCACCTGGTTTCCACTATACAGTACTTGTCTTACACTTGACTTGTTTGGGTCCTAATAACAACCCTCGCCTTTCTCGTTCCCTCGCACCATAACTACCATTAACACATGCTTTATTCATTGAATATGTGATTTATGTGGCTTCACGTCCAGATTTGCCATACGTTTTATCAGATTTCACAGATATTGCGACTTTGCCCTTCGCCAAGGACGATAGAGTAAAAGATGAGGCAATGCCAATAATTACACGAGTTACCCTTGGCTACCTCGAGGCGAAGGCAACCGCGCGGCGATGCCATCCTGATCACCTTACAAGAATTTGTAAAAAAAAAAAAAAAAAAAATCCCGTATGAATCATAATCCCTGGTCAGATGGCGAACAAAGGAAATGTGTCATCGACCACTACATGATTATCCCGAGAAGGAAACCGAGCGCCTTTGACTGGCTATAAATATTCAAGTAAACCGTGAATGGCAGGCTGGTTGCAAACAGAATAACAGAAAAGTACGTACATAAGACACTAGCGAATTCGTTGCTGCAGATGGCAACATTTTCTGCAGGATTGGTCATCCACACCGTTGCCATTCCTAGGTATTATAATGAAATTCGGAATTTGGGATATTTAGTGCAAAGGACAGAATCGTATTGTGTACTAACCCTGGGTACGTTTAACTGTGAAAGTGAAAGTGCAGCCGTTGTTACTATGCTTTCACCACCAGGGTATAATCCAGTTGATAATGATAAATGATGAACAAATATATAGATAAAGAAAATACAAAATACATTTAGCGCCACAGGAAGCACAAAATTCGGAAGCGGGACGTGAAATAACCCCTTCATGGCCCTGGGAACGGCTGCGTGATGTGTTGTAATAAAGTGCTATCAAGGACATGGCTAATATCGGAAAGCACATTAGTCTCTGTTGCTTAATCAAATGCCTTTTGCGAGTATTTTTTTCGCGTTCCCAGAGGTGCATTTTGTGACCACGCTTATCGTCGACACTGAGAGTAATAATAGAATTATTATTATAGTAATGATGATGATGAATAAAATAATTGAATAATGACAATAACAATGATAATGATAAGGATTACAGTATATAAATGAAAATAAAAATATCATTGAGACTAATCTCAACAACAACAACAATAATAGTGATAACAGAATGATTACATCACTGATAATGGCAATACTGATAATATAATACTGATAAATGTAATGATAATCATTATTCCCTTTAATACTATTACTATTGTTACTGTCAATATTGTAATCAGTTTTCTTCAGGACAATGAACAAACCAGCCTATGATGCAAATTCATAAGGCACAATATCCACTACAACAGGCTTTCACTTAGCACTCGTCTACAGACATTTGATAATGATTTCTAAAAGAGTGTGGCAACCGGGTCAGTCATTCTACACTTTCTCCTTTGTTGCAGGATCGAACTTTTCCTAAAATTGCAGTTGCATTCATTGCGATCATTCATTCCCTTCCTGGCTTTAGGGGGACACACACATTCCTTCAGACCTGTTGGGCAAATCATATAAATGTTACATAATTACTTAGTACTGGAAGTGTTGTACAGTTATACCACACCGAGTCTATGCAAGGATTCTCTGGGTGACAAAGTTTTCCTTAGGGTCGACAAGCCATAGGAAATATCATAGGTTTCAGGTTCCTATGATTCTGGTTTACAGTGATATTCACCTATTTTCGTTCTTGGGTATAAAAGATAATTATATTTACTTAGATCATTATTTTTACTTCGTGGTATGCGATATAATGTTATTTTGGCAGGGAAAGATATATTTGCAGTTTGTTTCTGTTTCTAAATATGAAATAGAACAATGTTATCTTTGTTCTTTTTAAATCTTCAGAGTATACAACTGTAAACAATGTATAATTTTCATTGCCCTCGTCCAGTTATAACCGTAAATAATGAAGTGACTAAATAGATAAAAATGAAAATAAAAACAGGGATAGTGGCCAAGGCTACAGGTACATTGCGATTTCATTAAAAAAAAACAAAAAAAAACAGAATAGCGGACAGCGTGTTCTGTACGCGGAAATAAAAGTTCTGATTTAAGTGAACGAAAGGAAAAGACAGACAGATAGACAGACAAGTAAATAGAGAGATAATACGTAAAAGCAATTCCGGGAAAAGACAGACAGACAGACAAGTAAATAAAGAGATAAAACGTAAAAGTAATTCCGGGAAAAGACAGACAGACA
This sequence comes from Penaeus vannamei, assembly GCF_042767895.1. NCBI lineage: Eukaryota > Metazoa > Arthropoda > Malacostraca > Decapoda > Penaeidae > Penaeus > Penaeus vannamei. The sequence goes on from NC_091550.1 coordinate 7,925,573, forward strand.
GACAAGTAAATAGAGAGATAAAACGTAAAAGTAATTCCGGGAAATAAATTCCGTCATACTTGTCAATAACAGTTACAGCAAAAATCACAGACGAAAAAATAAAAAATAAAAAACAAAGATAATTAACAACGCCACGAGATTCCGTTGCCAACCGAAAAGGCAAAAGCAAAAAAATTAATGCCAGGAAGCAAGTGGACGGTGACGCGCGCTCGTTGTCACGCTAATGGGGGTGGGGGGTGGGGGGGGGGGTGAGGAGGGGCGAGGGGGGGCGGTGTGAGCGGAAGAGACCAGGCAATCGCGTTTGATATATGGTCAATTTTTGTTTGCTTTATCTACGGAGTGACTTTATATTTGCTTGTCACCTTATGTATTGGATATATATGTATATGTATATATATACAAATAATATATATATATATATATATATATATATATATATATATATATATATCATATGTATATATATATATATATATATATATATATATATATATATAATATACATACATGTATATATATATATATATATATATATATATATATATATACATATATACATACACACATATATATGTATATATATAAGTGTATATATATATATGTATATATATATATATATATATATATATATATATATATATATATAGAGAGAGAGAGAGAGAGAGAGAGAGAGAGAGAGAGAGAGAGAGAGAGAGAGAGAGAGAGAGAGAGAGAGAGAGAAGAGAGAAGAGAGAGAGAGAAAGAGAGAGAGAGAGAGAGAGAGAGAGAGAGACAGGCCAGGAGGAAATAGAGAAGAGGGGGGGAGGG
>NC_091550.1:7933879-7946379 GCF_042767895.1 Penaeus vannamei
ATGCATATGTACATATATACAAATGCATAGACCTACATATATATATATATATATATATATATATATATATATATACATACATACATACACAATCACATCTATCTATCTCTACATTTATGTGTATGTGTAGAAAAGAGAGGAGTGGGAATTAATATCTTCACAATACAAGAGATATTCAACCGTTCTAAACTGGTTTAATTGATCTCTTGCATTGTCAAGATATTCATTCCCATTCATACGTGTCACCTTTATCACAATTAATACGGTTCATCTATATATATCTACCCATTTATCTATCTATATTATATATATATATATATATATATATATATATATATATATATATATATATTAACAGCGGCACCTTGTATCATCCACTGTAGGACATACGCTTTTCCAATTTCTTCCGTTCCCTGCTTCCTATTCTGTCGTTCGAATTTCGTCATTTCATCATGCCACTTGTCACTTTGACCCCCGTCTGACAGCTGATTCCCAGGCTGCTACTTTTACTGTTCACCTTTCGTCCTGGCTTCTACGGGGCTATCTGTTCACTATCTCTTCTTAATGGCCTTAAGTATATCTTCTACTATGATTTGTTCCCTACTCCACATTGTCCTCATCCTATGTTTGGGATAATATCTACATCAACCTCTACATTCATCTTAGAGTAATGTGGTCATAGTTCATGTTGCTGTCCCATATACCAGCAACATGAACTATGCTGCCCCATATATCAGTTCCTCTTGACCAGCTGTAAACTATTTGCTGAAAGCCTATCACCCTGGCTCTTTTGTGATCTGTTTCTCGGTTGAACTTGCTGATCGGTACTCTATTCCTGTACAATCCACCTGATATACATACAAACACACACACACACACACACACACACACACACACACACACACACACACACACACACACACACACACACACACACACACACACACACACACATACACACAAACACACACACACACACACACACACACACACACACACACACACACACACACACACACACACACACATATATATATATATATATATATATATATATATATATATATATATATATATATATATATAACAACAGATCAGTGATTTTCTATTTCGTCCTCATGATATCTTTGTAAGTTCAATCGAAAGTGTACGTGTGATATACCTGCAAGAATTTTCTTTTATTAAAGTATGTGTGCTCCCGAAGGAAAGGCCTTTTAATTTGCTTAAATGCTCATCAGTCAAGCTTGTTAGACATTTCCTCTAGACCAATTGTAGACAGTTTTGCTGAAATCACCCTGACCAGCACCTCCTTCATGACCTTATGGTATGACGCTCGCTTTTCCATCTCTGCATACATCCAATCGAAAGATAATGGGGAAAAAAACAAGAAAAACGACTTTAACATTTTTCTTTTTCGTCTTCCAGATCTCTGTCGACGGCCACGAGTACTCGGCCATCATGGAGGACCTCCAGAACGCGATATCCCTTGACTTCCACTACTACCGAGACCTCATCTTCTGGTCTGATGTCAGCCTGGACGTCATCATGAGAGCCTTCCTGAACGGCACCGAAGTCACGGGTAAGAATGGTGTTCAGTAGGTTGGTCGTATGATGTCAGGGCAGTTGCCTCATCGGATGTTTTATACATGACATAGATTCATTGTCGAACATACGTATGGGAATATAATACATATAGTTTTATTGTTTTTCTTTTGATTTATGTTTTCCTAGCATCCACACACACACACACACACACACACACACACACACACACACACACACACACACACACACACACACACACACACACACACACACACACACACACAGATACAGAGACAGACGGACCAACAGAGAAATAGGGACAGAGACAGACAGACCGACAGAGAAACAGGGACAGAGACAGGGAAAGTGACAAAAAGACAGCGAGAAAGAAAGAAAAAAAAAGAAAATTTGAAAATCACACACAGTAACGACACTACGAACAACACACCCATAACCACTCACAAATGGTCCTCTTAACTGCGCCCTCCCCCCCCCCCCCAGGCATCGTTCGCTGGGGCCTTAGGAAACCTGGGGGCGTGGCCGTGGACTGGATCAACGACCACGTGTACTGGATGGACGGGATAACCAAGAGGATCGAGGTTGCAGAATTAGATGGGTAATGATGGATTGCAATGTTAATAATGATCGGCAGTTGTAATTGGGTGATAATGGTCGTTATGGTTATGGTCGTTATCATGTAGAGATGATTTGGAGTTTGGAGTTTGTTTGACTGTTGAATATTATAATTTTATGATAATGTTATCATGGCTGTAATTGTAATGATAATAATATTATTATGGTTATAATTGTAATGATAATAATATTATCATGGTTATAATTGTAATGATCAGAATATCATCATGGTTATAATTCTAACTTAGAAGAATCTCCATTTATCAAATTAAACATAACACCATTTCATTAAATAATAATATCCCTAAGTTATGAATATTTACTGTTTTCAGTTATAGAAAATAAAAAATCCCCATTTCATAATGATAAATATCCCAAATTCAAACGAATCATTTGACTTCCCAATTAAGATAAAAACACCCTTTCAGTAAACATAAAAATCCACAATTCATATGAATCTCCTTTCTGTCATTAAAAATATATCCCCATTGTAATACTAATTATCTAACAGTAAACATAGATATCCCTAAATTCACATAAATCTCCTTTCTGCCATTCAAAAAATCTCTCCTTTCTGCCATTCAAAAATAAATCCCCATCGTAATACTAATTATCCAATGACCTTTGCAGATCCAACCGTCACCCTATTGTCTGGAGCGGCCTGCAGAAACCTCGGGCGTTGGTGCTCTATCCACAGAAGAATTTGATGGTCTGGACGGACTGGGGTGAGGAAAAGGGAGGGAAATAGATTTAAAGAGGAGAGATAGGAAGGGAGAGGGAGGGAGAGGGAAATTAAGGGAGGGAGAGGGAGAGAGATGGAGGGAAAAGGAGAGGGAGGGAAATGAAGAGGTAGAAGGAGGGAGAGAGAAAGAGAGAGAGAGAGTGAGAGAAAAAAATTATATATATATATATATAATATATATATATAATATATATATATATATATATATATATATATATATATATAGAGAGAGAGAGAGAGAGAGAGAGAGAGAGAGAGAGAGAGGGAGAGGGAGAGGGAAGGAGAGAAAGAGAAAGAAAGAAAACAGGGACAGAGACAGAGAAATACCCGAAATACCCCACCCTCCACTCCTCCTGCAGGTGAAAACGCGACCATCGAGAGCTCTTACCTGGACGGGTCTGGTCGCCGTGTCATCGTCAGGGAGGGACTGCAGTGGCCCAACGGCATCACGATGGACTACACGACCGAAACCATCTACTGGGTCGACGCTCGGCAACACAAGATCGAAGCGGCGCTGCTGGATGGTTCGAACAGGAAGACGGTAAGGCGGTCGAAGCCTTATTTTTTCCCCTCGAGGAGAATCTGGTTGTTTTCTAAGTATGGTTGGAGGTTTTGCCTTTCGTTGTGCATCCGTCTAAAATGTGGCGGATGGGAAATGGATATGTATCTTTATAGAAATCACTGTACATACACGCGTACACACATACATGCTTACAGTAGATTATTACATAAAATGCTAATCTATAATAACACCGACATAAAGTAATAAGACTATAAACCAATAAGATGATATATCAGCTAAAATAATAGTCATAAAATAAAACACACAAACACGATACGACAAAAAAACAACACACTATAAACCAACACGACACGACAAAAACGACACACTATAAACCAACACGATACGACAAGAACAACACACTATAAACCAACACGACACGACAGAAACAACACACTATAAACCAACACGATACGACAAAAAAACAACACACTATAAACCAACACGATACGACAAAAACGACACACTATAAACCAACACGATACAAAACACAACAATAATAACAACCTCTCCCTCACAGATACTGGAGCGCAGTTTGCCGCACCCCTTCGCCATAACCGTCTTTGAGGATAACCTGTACTGGACGGACTGGCGCACCCGTTCCATCCACATGGCCAACAAGAGGACGGGGAGAGACCACACCACCATTCACCAGAGCCTCGCTTTCCCTATGGATATCCGCAGGTGGGTATGACGTGAGGGAGAATGTTGATGTTAAAGTGGTGTGGCTCCGTTTTCTGTTGGTGGTGATGGCCATGAGGTACTGTGGTAATCGTAGATCGAAAGTTTTTGTTATTATTGTTATCATTTGATCTTTGTAATGGAAGAAAACATTCGCGGTATATACCTTTTTGGGTTGTAGATCGAAAGTTATTATAATTATTTGGTTATTGTAACGAGGGATATTTTTTTAGGGAAAGAATAAGGGTACCGAATTCCTTCACCACTGAGGGCCAGATGTACTACACGTAAACTATTTGTTCACCAGATGGAAAATATATCTCTATAATAGAATTTTTTTTTATTAATTTGTTTATTATGTAAGCCTATATAATCAGATAGGCCTATACATAGAGAGCGACCTATATGAATATATACAAGTCTATATAAACAGACAGGCCTTTATATAGAGAGATCTACATAATATATAGGCCTATATAAATAGATAGAACTATATATAGACAGGCCTATATAACTAGATATGTAGATATACCTACATATAGATAAACCTATACAGATAGATAGATAATATATATACATACATGCATATAATCATCCATCTACCTCCACCAGCATGCACGCCGAGAGACAACAGATACCGAGGGAGAGGGTGGGCTGTGCGAACAACAACGGCGGCTGCTCCCACCTGTGTCTCCCTGGCCAATACCAATACGCTTGCTATTGCCCCCACGGTCTTGCCCTTCTCGCCAACAAAAGGTAAGTGAGTGTATGTTTGCTTGGGACATCGTTTTGCCTTCGTTGTAGACCGTTAGGATTTGTTTTGTTTTTTTCTTCTTTTTTTTGCGCAATGGTTAGAAAGGTGTATTTTGTGTTCTTGCGGCACGTGGAAACTATTGGTTAGGTTGCGATAGACGGGAATATTAGGAATGTGTTGTCTTCACAAAAATAAACGTTCTGTGATTAAACAGTTATTATGGAAAGGCAATTTCCATGTGAGAAGCACTTAGATTTTCTTACAGTTTTGTAACCATGCTGCATAAAAAAGGAAAAAAAATGGAGTGAACTGAAAGCAAAAGTTTTTTATTTAATGTTTTCGGATCACCCTTATTACCATGTAATATTACCAAATATTTTTAAAAGAAGGCAACCCGAAAGTGAAGAACGAAGAAGCAAAATGTACACATCCATGTTTATCTTTCGGAAAGTGAAGTAGAAAAGAGAAACAAATACTAAACTTCCACTTGCCTCTCGTGGATCCTCCTTCCCGCCACCACTCGGCCTCTTTCACCCCCACAGGACGTGCAGCGACCGCCCCGAAGACGTCCTGGTGTTCGCCCAACGTAGCAACCTCCGCATGATTCCTCTGAACGGCACCCTCGAGGACAACCTGGCGAGGACGGACACGGTCGTTCCTGTAGACGGGGTGGAGTCGGCGGTGGCCCTCGACTTCTACACCGAGGACGACATCATCTTCTGGACGGATATCGAGGCGAAGACCATCAGCCGAGCTCATCTCAACGGCTCCTTGCAGACTATGGTGGTCAGGAACGTGCTGGGTGAGTGCGGGTTCGGGATCTGTCTGTCTGCTTGTCTGTCTGTGTCTGCCTCTGCCTCTGCTTCTGCCTCTCTCTCTCTATCTATCAATCTATCAAATCTATCTATCAATCTATCACTTTGTACCCTTTCTATGTCTTTCTGTTTTTGTTTTTGTTTTTCTTGTTTTATTTTGATCTTAGCTAAATTATCAACGTCAGAAATGTTATGACATCTTTATGGGCGCCTAGAAATATGCTAATCACCACTCCCACAAATCAAAGAGTTTTATATTAATTTTGTTATGATTGATAGACACATCTACATTCCATTTTTCTTGTCAATAAGTTATAAATATGTTTTGCTGCTTCTGTATTAGACCAAAACACATAAACCTTTGTGCAGTGTTTTCCCAACATTAAAACCAGCCTTGGAGTTCCCTGTCTAATTAACCCATAAACCTTCACCACGAATATAAAACCTAATTTCCAACTTCACAGAATTACCTGGAGGAGTAGCTGTTGACTGGTACACCGATAAGCTTTACTGGACGGACGCTGGGACGAAGCGTATAGAGGTGTCTAAGCTTGACGGCAGCATGCGTTCTCTGCTCATCTGGCAAGGACTCGACAAGCCAAGGGACATCGTTGTAGATCCGCAGGGTAAGGGCCTTCCGTGGGAGATGGGAGATTATAAGGAGATTCGTGTTTGGAAGATTGAAGAGCACTAAAAAAAAACAATAAAAAAATCTTGTTCTCTGTATTTCATTCCTTTTATGATGGGTTGTCGATGTTCATTATTTTTGTTCTTAGTTCTGATCATAGCATATGTTTATTTTGTTTTATGTATTCAATTTCTTTTTATTCCTTTATTTCTTCATTTACTTGCAGTTTACCGCCCTAGACAACCTCAACCTAAAAACCTGTATCTCAAACCCTCCTAATCTACCTCCCCCTTTTCCCAAAGCATTCGCACGTTCATTGCTCGTTGTTCCAGACGGCTACATGTTCTGGAGTGACTGGGGCAAGCACGCCAAGATCGAGCGGGCAAGCATGGACGGCTCCGAACGCATGACGCTGATCGACTCCAACCTGATGTGGCCCAACGGCTTGGCCATCGACTACGAGCGCCGCGTCCTCTACTGGCTGGACGCCTCGCTCAACAACATCGAGATGGCCGCCATGGATGGCACCAACAGGAAGATCCTCATAAGTAAGGCTGTTTGTTTGTATCTAATGTTCACACGCGTACACACACACACACACACACACACACACACACACACACACACACACACACACACACACACACACACACACACACACAAACAAACAAACACACAAACAAACACACACACACACTCCGTATTTATGTACGAACATATTCAGATCCCCACATACGCATACAAAAAATTAACGTCCGATAAGACAGAAGAAAATATATCGCCCGTTATATTTTCTTTTTCCAGAGGGTAACCTGACGCACCCCTTCGGCCTGACGCTGTGGAACGACCTGGTGTTCTGGTCCGACTGGGACACCAAGAGCATCCACGTCGCCAACAAACACAATGGGGGAAACAGACGCGTGGTGATGTAAGAATCTTGTTTATTTGAACTTGGGAGTAAATGAATGGGTTGAAAGGAGTAGAATCAAAATCAAAAACAGACAAAATTAAAGAAATGTATGTGTAGATTTAGATTTTTTTTATATAAATCTTCTGTGTAGAATTATATTTTTTTCAATAAATTTTGTGTAGAAATAGATTTTTTTCTATAAATCTTGTATGTGTAGATTTAGATTTTTTCTATGAATCTTCTGTGCAGAATAAGATTTTTTCAATAAATCTTGTGTAGAATTAGATTTTTTCTATAAATCTTGTATGTGTAGATTTAGATTTTTTCTATAAATCTTGTATGTGTAGATTTAGATTTTTTCTATAAATCTTGTATGTGTAGATTTAGACTTTTTCTATAAATCTTGTATGTGCAGATTTAGACATTTTCTATAAATCTTCTGTGTAGATTTAGATTTTTTTAAATATAAATCTTGTATGTGTATATTTAGATTTTTTCTATAAATCTTCTGTGTAGATTTAGATTTGTTTTATATAAATCTTGTATGTGTAGATTTAGACTTTTCCTATAAATCTTATGTATAGATTTAGATTTTTCTATAAATCTTGTATGTGTAGATCTTGATTCTTTCAATAGGATTGCTCTGAATGAACTTCCCTGATGCTGATGATAATTTTTTTTTTTGGGGGGGGCGTTTTCCATCGTTACAGAGACGGGTTAAAGGGACTCATGGACGTCCGAGTGTTCCAACGGAAGCAGACGAAGAGAGAAACAATCTGCAGCACCAACAACGGCGGCTGTTCACACTTGTGCTTGCTCAGGCCGAAGGGAGCGTCCTGCGCGTGTCCCACCGGTATATTGCTCAAGGTAACAGAGCCTCATAATACGCTAAGTTTTATGCGCACATTTTTGTCCATATCTTCGAAGTACTACACATTTCTTTTCGATCGTGCACATTTTTATACATAATTAACTCCGAAATATTACACATTTCTTTTCGATCGTGCACATTTTTATACATAATTAACTCTGAAATACTACAGATTTCTTTTCGATCGTGCACATTTTTATACATAATTTACTCCAAAATACTTCAGATTTCTTTTTGATCATGCACATTGTATAGAGTTGTCTCCAAAATATTACACATTTCTTTTTGATAATGCACATTTTTATACAGTTATCTCCAAAATACTACACATTTATTTTTATCATGCACATTTTATAGAGTTATCTCCAAAATACTACATATTTCTTTTCGGTCATGCACATTTTTATACATCATTATCTCCAAAATACTACACATTTCTTTTTATCATGCACATTTTATAGAGTTATCTCCAAAATACTACATATTTCTTTTCGGTCATGCACATTTTTATACATAATTATCTCCAAAATACTACACATTTCTTATCGATCATGCACATTCTATAGAGTTATCTCCAAAATATTACACATTTCTTTTTGATAATGCACTTTTTTATAGTTACCTCCAAAATACTACACATTTATTTTTATCATGCACATTTTTATAGAGTTTTCTCCAAAATACTGCATATTTCTTTTCGGTCATGCACATTTTTATACATCATTATCTCCAAAATACTACTGGTTTCTTTTTGATCATGCACATTTTTATAGAGTTATCTCCAAAATACTACACATTTATTTTTATCATGCACATTTTTATACATAATTATCTCCAAAATACTACTGGTTTCTTTTTGATCATGCACATTTTTATACACAGTTGTCTTCAAAATATTACAGATTATTCGACCATGCACATTTTTATACATTTCTCCAAAATACTACACATTTCGTTCCGATCATCAATATTTTTATACATAGTTATAAAAAAATTGTATATTTCTTTTCGATCATGCACATTTTTACACAAAATTATCTCCAAAATACTGCACATTTTTTTTCGATCATGCACATTTTTATACATATATCCAAAATACTACACATTTCTTTTTATCATGCACATTTTTATACATAATTATCTCCAAAATACTACATTCTTTTTATCATGCACATTCTTATAAATAGTTATCTGCAAAATACTACACATTTCTCTTCGACCATGCACATTTTTACAGAAAGTTATCCCCCAAATACTACACATTTCTTATCGATCATGCACATTTTTATACACATCTCCAATTTTTACACATTTTTTTTCGGTCATGCACTCCAGGACCATGCACTCGACATTTCCCGGGGCAATACAATGCCTCACACTTCCGCCCGCTTTCCAGAAAGATAAACACACGTGCCGGCGCCGACCCCTTCATTCGCTGCTGATCGCTGACCGAGAGAACATCCGCCAGATTTCCCTCGACATGTCCTATATGGTGGACGTCGTGTTGCCGATGCCTCACCACCAGATCGTAGTGGCTCTCGACGCCGATTCCGTCACAGGTGGGTTGCGTCGCGCCGGTCTCGGGGGACAGAGCCAAGAGGGAGAGGTATCGACTTGGCACCTCTTAAAAAAAAAAAAAAAAAAAAAAAAAGCACACTCTCCGGTTGGTCGTGATTAAGACGTAGCATGAAGTATCTACATTGGATTTAGATGTCCTACTGTAACGTGGGAGTGAATGCTTGTGTTTGTTTGTGTGTGTGTGTGTCTGTGTGTGTGTGTGTGTGTGTGTGTGTGTGTGTGTGTGTTTGTGTGTGTGTGTGTGTGTTCCTCCACTGACGCACAAGACTATTCTCGTATGGAAACAAAAGCCTATAATTCCTCCACTGACGCATAATATACCACTCTAGCACGAAAGTCGAGACCTAGAACTCCTCCACTAACTCACATTAGACTATCTTCGTATGAAAGCAAAAGCCAATCATTCCCCCACCAGCTGACATCAATACCCCCCCCCCCCCCTAAAAAAAAAAAAAAAAAAAAAACACTAACTCATACCAGACTAACCTAATACGAAAACAAAAACAAACAAAAAAATCCTCCACCTACGCACATCAACATCAAAAAATAGATTAAAAATAGATAAATAAAAAGTAAGAATTAAAAAAAATCTACCATGTTTTCCCTCCCCCTTCCCGCAGGTGACATCTACCTCGCGGACAACGCCATGCACGTGATTCGCCGCTGTTCCGCCGACGGGACCAAGAACCACGTCGTCATATCAGCGGCTATTAACACGGTGGAGGGCATTGCCGTAGACACAACGGGCAGGAAGGTAAGTGGGCGTGAACACAACCCTACCTGGCTCGGGTGAACAGTATTCGTAGTATGTGTATTGATTTCTTTTTAGCTGTGTGCTACAAGGTCGTTCCATTATTTGAGCATTGGAGAATATACGAGAGAGAGAGAGAGAGTTAGTGAGAAAGAGAGAGAGAGAAAGTTAGTGAGAAAGAGAGAGAGAGAAAGTTAGATAGAAAAAGAGACAGAGAAAGTTATTGAGAAAGAGAGAGAGAGTGAGAAAGAGAGAGAGAGAGAGAGAGAGAGAGCCCATACGTTTTTGTTTATTTTTCAAACGTAAGGCTTTTATATTGTCTTTTTCATCTATACATTGATGATTTATCAGTTATGCTCTATATCCCAAAAGTAAAAAAAGGAAAATAGTTAAGCAATATATATGTTAAAGTGTTTGTAAATTCTAGAATGTGTCCTGTATATACGTAAGCTTCTGCTAATCAAATTTTTAGTGGATGAATATTATACATTTTCCTATTACGAAGCTGCACAGAAAGAACTGTCAATCATGTTTTGTGACATGCATATGTATCATGAATTCTAAATAGACAATGAACAATAGTCTTTACAATAAAAGTCTCATAAACGAATATACAGTCTGAACTCAATCTTACGAACCCTTCATCAAAATAAATCCACAGACCCAATTTATTCACATCTCGAAAGCACCCGAATAATAATAGTATTAATAATGATGATAATAATAATAATAAAAAAACACTAGACGCTCTCAAGCACAACAGTAAGTTAACTGCAAATATAACGAAGAGAAGAACAAGAAAACTCCTGGAGAACCAATACAGCGAAAATTTACTTCGTCATATTCGCGTGTTTTGCCTTCGTTGTTCTACTTGCAACTCGTTCGACATGAATCCCACACGCAAGTTACACACACACAAACACCCCCCCCCCACACACACACACACAAACACCCCCCCCACACACACACACAAACACACACAAACACACACACACACACTCCCCACCCACCCACACAAACACCCACACCCACCCCACACCCCAAACCCACACCCACACCCACTCTCCACACCCCACCCACACACACACGCCCCCATTCAACCACCTTACCAACCGGAGTACCCCTTTCCTCAGATGTACTGGACGGACTTGAAACGCAAGTCGGTGGAGGTGAGCGAGCTGGACGGAAGCAACCGACGGGTCCTGTTCACTGACCTGCACAAGCCCCGAGGTATCGTGACTCACTACCCGAGTGGCAAGCTCTTCTGGGCGGACTGGGGCCTGCCGGGCATCGAGGTCTCGGATATGGACGGAAACGGACGGTGGGTTCGAGAGTTTTTGTTGTTTTTTTTAGTTTTTGGTTCGTCGTATTTTTTTTTAGTTATTGGTTCATCGTAGTTCATTTTCTCTCTCTCTTTCTTTTCCTTTTTTTTTTTTTTTTGGTTATTGGTTCATCGTAGTTCATTTTCTCTCTTTTTTTAGTTATTGGTTTATCGTTCTTTTTTTTAGTTACTGGTTCATCGTAATTCATTTTCTCTCTCTTCCTTTTTTTTGGTTATTGGTTCATCGTAGTTCATTTTCTCTCTTTCTTTTTTTAGGTATTGGTTTATCGTTCTTTTTTTTTAGTTATTGGTTCATCGTAGTTCACTTTCTCTTTTTTTCAGTCACGCTCATCGTAGTTTTTTTAGTTATTGGTTCATCATAGTTCTTTTTCTCTCTTTTTTTAGTTAGTGGTTCATCGTAGTTCATTTTCTCTCTCTCTCTCTTTCTTTTCTTTTAGTTATTGGTTTATCGTAGTTTCTTTTTTTAGATATTAGTTCATCGTAGTTCATTTTCATTCTCCTTTTTTTTTTGTTATTGGTTCATCGTAGTTCATTTTCTCTCTTTTTTCTTTATTTTTTAGTTATTGGTTTATCGTAGTAGAACCTATTTCGAGTTGAGAGGATGAAGACTCATGGATAGGGAGAGAAGGATAGGGGGGAATATTTGCTCAGGATATTGGTGGAGAGAAGGATAGGGGGGAATATTTGC
>NC_091550.1:7959581-7965505 GCF_042767895.1 Penaeus vannamei
TCAACACTTGCATGGACTGGATACTGGGCAGAGCTATTGTTCAAAGTCATTGTGGGGCAACGCTGGGCAATATCAAGGTTACAGACCTTGACTTTGCTGATGACGTTGCCATTCTATCTGTCTTTGGAAACCCTAGTGGCGGCTCTCGATGCATTTAGCAATGAAGCAAAGCCCCTGGGTCTAGAGGTCTCCTGGACCAAGACCAAGGTCCAGGAATTTGGGGACTTGATAGGAGAACCTGTTCAGTCGGTACGTGCTTGCGGCGAGGACATTGAAGTCACAGAGAGCTTTACATACCTTGGTAGTGTAGTTTATAACTCTGGGCTGTCAGACCATGAAGTCAGCAGACGGATTGGCCTGGCAGCAGGGGTCATGAACTCTCTCAACAAGAGTATTTGGAGATGTCAGTACCTGTGCAGAAGGACCAAGCTTCGGGTTTTCAAGGCCCTGATAATGCCAGTTTTACTATACGGTAGCAAAACCTGGACATTGTCCTGTGCCTTGGAGGCTCGTCTTGAAGCCTTTTGCAATAGGTCCTTGCGCCAGATCATGGGGTACTGTTGGCGGGACCATGTGTCCAACCAACGGTTGCACCGTGAGACTGGCACAAGCCCTGTTATCTGCACAATCCGTGATCGCCAACTCAGGCTATACGGCCACCTGGCTCGCTTTCCTCAGGATGATCCTGCCCATCAGGTCGTCTCTATTCGAGACAACCCTGGGTGGAGGAGGCCTGTGGGACGACCGAGGAAGTCATGGCTTGGGCAGATCGACCAAACCTGCCGTGAAGAACTAGAGATGGGCCGAGTCCCTGCCTGGCGTCTAGCCATGAGGGATCCTCGTAGGTGGAAGAGATATATATATATATATATATACACACACACACACACACACACACACACACACACACACACATATATATATATATATATATATATATATATATATATATATACATATATATATATATATATACATGTATGTATGTATATATATGTATGTATATGTATATATACATATACATATATATGCATATATATATATATATATATATATATATATATATATATACACATACATATATATATATATATATATATATATATATATATATATATATATATGTATATGTGTGTGTGTATGTGTGTGTGTGTGTGTGTGTGTGTGTGTGTGTGTATGCATATATATATATATATATATATATATATATATATATATATATACATATATATATACATATATATATATATATATACATATATATACATACATACATACATACATATAAATAAATACACACACACACACACACACACACACACACACACACACACACACACACACATATATATATATATATATATATATATATATATATATATATATATATATATATATATATAGGTGTGTGTGTGTGTGTGTGTGTGTGTGTGTGTATTTAAATATATAAATATGTATGTATGTATGTATGTATGTTTGTATGCATGTATGTATGTACTTACATGTTTGTGCATTTATGCAGATATGTATTTATGTGGTTGTATGTATGTATATGTAGATATAGTTTCTTATCTATTCATTCACATGTACACAAACACAGACATTATATATGTACCCATATATAAGTATACATATTGTTTTTTTCGTATTTCAAGAAATGACCAATTATAGCCAAGCGGGCCATCCTGAGGCCATGACATCACAGCCAGTCACACGGGAGAATAATTTCATTGACTTCCGGTAACTGACGTCACGCTATATGAAAGAGAATACGACACGGTGTCAGCCAGTCTATCGCGGGCAGTGGGATCTGAACGGCCCCGCGTGTAAACAGATCAGGGAGCGAGTGAAGGGCTAGGCAAGGCGAGGCAGGGCGAAGCTAGCGTGTAGTGACGTGTGCGAGCTTGTGGAGTTTGCACGAGGGTCTCTTTGCCTGCAGGATAATTCCTCCTTTCGATTTTAGACAGCATGGGTCGCGGCAACTTGTGGAAAGTCGTCTTGCTCTTGGGTGAGTGTTTTGTGTCGCAAGTGTGTGCTTTTTATTACTGTTGTTGTGTGATGTATGATATATGATTTTCCTCTTTCTCTAGGTAGTACGGAGAAAGGTATAAGCGAAATGTGTGAAAAATCCTTCGCGTTTGCATATTATGATATCCCTTATCATATGCATTGTATATTTTAACCTTTGAAAGTTATTGATTTTCCAATGATTATTATCGCCCCGTCGGTCTTTCGCCTCAAACTGTACACTTGTTGCGCTCGAAAATGGACGCACACCTGGATGTAAACACGTTCAAGTGTAATTTCTCTCTATTCATCATCTACTTTACTTTTTCATTCTGTAGTTCATTCGTCTATTATTCCCTAATTAATCAACTAAAATTCATGTGATATACGGCCGGTTTGTTAAAAAGTCTTCGAGGACCGACCTAATGAACATTCATTATACGAACATGCTCATACGCCTAAACGGATGCACATCTATATTAGACATGCATATCTACCGTATAGACAGATAGATAAGTGTATATCAATATTGTAGATAAACAGATATACCTTTATTTCTGTGTATATGCGTCTGTATATTTGAATATCTATTGAATCGAGCCTCACACAATTTTAACAAACCGACCGATAAGAAAAAAACAAGATGGTGCCAAGGTCTATATAAGTATTTATATAGACCTTGATGGCGCCGACTTCTAGGTCAAGAAGAAAAAAATCCAGTTTTATTATCTGTCAGTCGCTTAAAGGTAGAACAGCCTCCTGACAAGAGTATAATAATAACCGGGATGTCATGACCGGGTATAACGATGTCTATCTTCATCATCATAACGAGATATAAAGTAGATAACTACACGAAATATGGCCCATTGGTGATGCTTATAAGTTCTGTGTAGCTTATTCGGCCGTGTTATGAACTATTTATAACATGCTATAGACACCTTATCTTATCAGGCAAAAATTAACCTGCAGGAACCATTTCCTTCCTTCATCCACACCTTTTTATGACCTTTACACTCTATGCTCCCCTATTTAATGCTCAGCCAACAGCTTGAAGAGAAAGGTATGAATGAGTGAAAGATCGTCAGAGTACCGTGAAGGAATTCTTTTTCATTCATTTTCTTTTTACGTTTCTCAAAATCAACAATGCTCAATGTAAATGGCTTTAACACATTCGTATCATCTTCAGGCTACCTTATAGTTATCCGCATCGTTATTATTCCTTTTTTTTTGTCTTTTCTATAGTCTTTATTAGCATCATTATTAGTGGCATTATCATCACTGTTATTACTTATATTACTTCCATGATTAGTGTTGTCATTATTAGCATCATTATCATTATTTTGATAATTATATTTACGATGATGATGATGATGATGATGATGATGATAATTAGTAATAGCACCAGAATTCATACTAGTATTGATTCTATAATCATTGTTATCCTCATTATTATTGTTATTATTATTTTCATTATTATCATCATTGTAATGATAATAATGATAAGTATTATTACCATTATCATTATTTTCATTATCATTGTTATTATTATTATATTATTATCATCATTATTACTATCATTATTATCAATATTATTATTGTCATTATTATCATTATCATTATTTTTTTTATTATTATTATCATTACAATAATTATCATCATCGTCATTATTATTGTTATTGTTATCATTATTATTATTATTGTCATTATGATTATTATCATCATTATTTAAATTATTATCATTATCATCCTCATCATCATCTTCATTATGCTCATTATCATTAACATCATTATCATTATTATTATCATTATTATCATTCTTTATTATCATTATTATTGTTATAATTATTATCATTATTGTTATTATTATAATCATCATTATTATTATTATTATCATTATCATTATCATCATCATCATCATTATCATTATTACCATTATTATTTTATTGCTATTATTACTATTGTTGATTATTCCTATTCCTATTATCAACATCATCATCATCATCATTACTATCATTGGTATTAGTGTTATAATTATCATTATTATCAGTATCATTATCATTACCATCCTTCTTTTTGGTATTATTCTTTAGTTATATCATTGATATCATAGTCATTATCATCAGTGTTATCATTATCATTTTCATTATTGTTATTGATGATGATGATAACAAAATTATCACCATAGATTAATCACTGTGCTTTTCAGTCGGTCTTCTACTAACGAATTATTGTAAGGATTTTAGCCGCTATAGACGATTTCTCATCCATTAATGACTCTTTTTGTCTTTTATTCACACAGAACTGCTCACTTTACCCCTTCTCTCGAAGCTCTCTTATCGCCCCCTTTGCCCAACCCATTTCCTCTTTCAACAAAGATCTTCCTTTCTAATCATTTCGAAATTTCTCCCTTCTCATCCGGGCCGACTTCGTCTACTTTGTCCACGTGTGCATTTTATTTTTGCATTTTATTTTTGCATTTTATTTTTGCATTTTATTTTTGCATTTTATTCTTGCATTCTATTTTTGAATTTTATTTTTGAATTTTATTTTTGCATTTTATTCTTGCATTTTATTTTTGAATTTTATTTTTGAATTTTATTTTTGCATTTTATTCTTGCATTTTATTCTTGCATTTTATTTTTGAATTTTATTTTTGAATTTTATTTTTGAATTTTATTTTTGCATTTTATTTTACACTGTATCACCACATAAGGGTCTGGGTGTGAAGTGGAGAGAATTCAGTGTAGTTTTGGGAGGTGGAGAGATCAGAGACGGCGAAAGTGTGTAAGAAAATAGTTTACACTGTGTCTCATCACCTCGCGAGAATGTTTTTTCTTCAATATAAACATACTACAAGCCTACACAAAGTTACAAGGAGTCACGGTGGCTGAGGCGGGGTGGTATTTTCAGCCAATGACCTATTTGTAAAAGAAAAAAAAATCAACACGTTTATAATAATCTTTAATTTCTTAAGATAGATATATATCTGATCTTCGGACACGTGCTTGTTTATTTGCATTTTGAAGAATATAGAAAAAAATATATAAAATTGTCATTCATCCTGTGATTAATCCTATTAATAATATCAGCGCTATGACCTTAGTATTAGTTTTATATCCTGAATCTCAGCGTTATAGCCGTAATCTCAGCGTTTATATCCTTAACATCAGCTTTATATCCTTAACATCAGCTTTATATCCTTAACATCAGCTTTATATTCTTAACTTCAGCTTTATATTCTTAACATCAGCTTTATATTCTTAACATCAGCTTTATATCCTTAACATCAGCTTTATATTCTTAACATCAGCTTTATATTCTTAACATCAGCTTTATATCCTTAACATCAGCTTTATATTCTTAACATCAGCTTTATATTCTTAACATCAGCTTTATATCCTTAACATCAGCTTTATATCCTTAACATCAGCTTTATATCCTTAACATCAGCTTTATATTCTTAACATCAGCTTTATATCCTTAACATCAGCTTTATATTCTTAACATCAGCTTTATATCCTTAACATCAGCTTTATATTCTTAACATCAGCTTTATATCCTTAATATCAGCTTTATATCTTTAATATCAGCTTTATATCCTTAATATCAGTTTCATATTCTTAATATCAGCTTTATATCCTTAATATCAGCTTTATATCCTTAACATCAGCTTTATATCCTTAACATCAGCTTTATATTCTTAACATCAGCTTTATATCCTTAATATCAGCTTTATATCTTTAATATCAGCTTTATATCCTTAATATCAGTTTCATATTCTTAATATCAGCTTTATATCCTTAATATCAGCTTTATATCCTTAACATCAGCTTTATATTCTTAATATCAGCTTTATATCCTTAACATCAGCTTTATATTCTTAACATCAGCTTTATATCCTTAACATCAGCTTTATA
>NC_091550.1:7978505-7993505 GCF_042767895.1 Penaeus vannamei
AGTAGATAACTACACGAAATATGACTTCCATTGGTGATGCTTATAAGTTCTGTGTAGCTTATTCGACCGTGTTATGAACTATTTATAACATGCTATAGACACCTTATCTTATCAGGCAAAAAATTAACCTGCAGGAACCATTTCCTTCCTTCATCCACACCTTTTTCTGACCTTTACACTCTATGCTCCCCTATTTAATGCTCAGCCAACAGCTTGAAGAGAAAGGTATGAATGACTGAAAGATCGTCAGAGTACCGTGAAGGAATTCTTTTTCATTCATTTTCTTTTTACGTTTCTCAAAATCAACAATGCAAATGGCTTTAACGCTTATGCATAAGTATCATCTTCAGGCTTCCTTATAGTTATCCGCATCGTTATTATTCCTTTTTTTTTGTCTTTTCTATAGTCTTTATTAGCATCGTTATTAGTGGCATTATCATCACTGTTATTACTTATATTACTTCCATGATTAGTGTTGTCATTATTAGCATCATTATCATTATTTTGATAATTATATTTACGATGATGATGATGATGATGATGATGATGATGATGATGATGATAATTAGTAATAGCACCAGAATTCATACTAGTATTGATTCTATAATCATTGTTATCCTCATTATTATTGTTATTATTATTTTCATTATTATCATCATTGTAATGATAATAATGATAAGTATTATTACCATTATCATTATTTTCATTATCATTGTTATTATTATTATATTATTATCATCATTATTACTATCATTATTATCAATATTATTATTGTCATTATTATCATTATCATTATTTTTTTTATTATTATTATCATTACAATAATTATCATCATCGTCATTATTATTGTTATTGTTATCATTATTATTATTATTGTCATTATGATTATTATCATCATTATTTAAATTATTATCATTATCATCCTCATCATCATCTTCATTATGCTCATTATCATTAACATCATTATCATTATTATTATCATTATTATCATTCTTTATTATCATTATTATTGTTATAATTATTATCATTATTGTTATTATTATAATCATTATTATTATTATTATCATTATCATTATCATCATCATCATTATCATTATTACCATTATTATTTTATTGCAATTATTACTATTGTTGATTATTCCTATTCCTATTATCAACATCATCATCATCATCATTACTATCATTGGTATTAGTGTTATAATTATCATTATTATCAGTATCATTATCATTATCATCTTTCTTTTTGGTATTATTCTTTAGTTATGATTATCATTGATATCATAGCCATTATCATCAGTGTTATCATTATCATTTTCATTATTGTTATTGATGATGATGATGATAACAAAATTATCACCATAGATTAATCACTGTGCTTTTCAATCGGTCTTCTACTAACGAATTATTGTAAGGATTTTAGCCGCTATAGACGATTTCTCATCCATTAATGACTCTCTTTTTCTTTTATTCACATAAGACTGCACACTTTACCCCTTCTCTCGAAGCTCTCTTATCGCCCCCTTTGCCCAACCCATTTCCTCTTTCAACAAAGATCTTCCTTTCTAATCATTTCGAAATTTCTCCCTTCTCATCCGGGCCGAATTCGTCTACTTTGTCCACGTGTGCATTTTATTTTTGAATTTTATTTTTGAATTTTATTTTTGTATTTTATTTTTGCATTTTATTTTTGCATTTTATTTTTGCATTTTATTTTTGCATTTTATTCTTGCATTTTATTCTTGCATTTTATTTTTGCATTTTATTTTTGAATTTTATTTTTGCATTTTATTTTTGCATTTTATTTTTGCATTTTATTTTTGCATTTTATTTTTGCATTTTATTTTTGCATTTTATTTTTGCATTTTATTTTACACTGTATCACCACATAAGGGTCTGGGTGTGAAGTGGAGAGAATTCAGTGTAGTTTTGGGAGGTGGAGAGATCAGAGACGGCGAAAGTGTGTAAGAAAATAGTTTACACTGTGTCTCATCACCTCGCGAGAATGTTTTTTCTTCAATATAAACATACTACAAGCCTACACAAAGTTACAAGGAGTCACGGTGGCTGAGGCGGGGTGGTATTTTCAGCCAATGACCTATTTGTAAAAGATAAAAAAATCACGTTTATAATAATCTTTAATTTCTTAAGATAGATATATATCTGATCTTCGGACACGTGCTTGTTTATTTGCATTTTGAAGAATATAGAAAAAAATATATAAAATTGTCATTCATCCTGTGATTAATCCTATTAACATCAGCTTTATATCCTTAATATCAGCTTTATATCCTTAATATCAGCTTTATATCCTTAATATCAGCTTTATATCCTTAACATCAGCTTTATATCCTTAACATCAGCTTTATATCCTTAATATCAGCTTTATATCCTTAATATCAGCTTTATATCCTTAATATCAGCTTTATATCCTTAACATCAGCTTTATATTCTTAACATCAGCTTTATATCCTTAATATCAGCTTTATATCCTTAACATCAGCTTTATATCCTTAACATCAGCTTTATATTCTTAACATCAGCTTTATATCCTTAATATCAGCTTTATATCCTTAACATCAGCTTTATATCCTTAACATCAGCTTTATATCCTTAACATCAGCTTTATATCCTTAATATCAGCTTTATATCCTTAACATCAGCTTTATATCCTTAATATCAGCTTTATATCCTTAACATCAGCTTTATATCCTTAACATCAGCTTTATATCCTTAACATCAGCTTTATATCCTTAACATCAGCTTTATATCCTTAACATCAGCTTTATATCCTTAACATCAGCTTTATATCCTTAACATCAGCTTTATATCCTTAACATCAGCTTTATATCCTTAACATCAGCTTTATATCCTTAACATCAGCTTTATATCCTTAACATCAGCTTTATATCCTTAACATCAGCTTTATATCCTTAACATCAGCTTTATATTCTTAACATCAGCTTTATATCCTTAACATCAGCTTTATATCCTTAACATCAGCTTTATATTCTTAACATCAGCTTTATATCCTTAATATCAGCTTTATATCCTTAATATCAGCTTTATATTCTTAACATCAGTTTTATATCCTTAACATCAGCTTTATATCCTTAACATCAGCTTTATATTCTTAACATCAGTTTTATATCCTTAACATCAGCTTTATATCCTTAACATCAGCTTTATATCCTTAACATCAGCTTTATATCCTTAACATCAGCTTTATATCCTTAACATCAGCTTTATATCCTTAACATCAGCTTTATATCCTTAACATCAGCTTTATATCCTTAACATCAGCTTTATATTCTTAACATCAGCTTTATATCCTTAACATCAGCTTTATATCCTTAACATCAGCTTTATATCCTTAACATCAGCTTTATATCCTTAACATCAGCTTTATATCCTTAACATCAGCTTTATATCCTTAACATCAGCTTTATATCCTTAACATCAGCTTTATATCCTTAATATCAGCTTTATATCCTTAACATCAGCTTTATATCCTTAGTATGAGCGTTATCTCAGCGTAATGCCTATCTGTTGCCTATAACCCTTTACCCTTCCCATCTCTCCTTTACCCTTCCCATCTCTCCTTTCACTGGCCTGGAGTCTGCAGCTGCGATAACATTACAGACTCGCAAGTGTTTCCGTGGATATTCGGAGAAATAGTGACTATCACGATTATTTGGAAAATATGGAGAACCGGCATCCTTATTCGGCAGTTTGGAGTGACTGAACGAGACGACCGTTGAATTACGTAACGTTGAGGGCATGGAAGGACATATTATTACGCTCATGTTTCATCGTTTTTTTTTTTTTTTTTTTTTTTTTTTTGTAAATCTTTCGTTCACTTCTGAAACATCCGGGGCGGCATCTGCACCCGGAGAACAAATGCGAAAGTTCTGAGAGCTGAAGGAGAGAGTCCCGGCAGGTAATGAAGGAGAGAGTCAAAGGCAGGTAATGAAGGAGAGAGTCCCGGCAGGTAATGAAGGAGAGAGTCCCGGCAGGTAATGAAGGAGAGAGTCCCGGCAGGTAATGAAGGAGAGAGTCCCGGCAGGTAATGAAGGAGAGAGTCCCGGCAGGTAATGAAGGAGAGAGTCCCGGCAGGTAATGAAGGAGAGAGTCCCGGCAGGTAATGAAGGAGAGAGTCCCGGCAGGTAATGAGGGAGAGAGTCCCGGCAGGTAAAGAAGGAGAGAGTCCCGGCAGGTAATGAAGGAGAGAGTCCCGGCAGGTAATGAAGGAGAGAGTCCCGGCAGGTAAAGAAGGAGAGAGTCCCGGCAGGTAATGAAGGAGAGAGTCCCGGCAGGTAATGAAGGAGAGAGTCCCGGCAGGTAATGAAGGAGAGAGTCCCGGCAGGTAATGAAGGAGAGAGTCCCGGCAGGTAATGAAGGAGAGAGTCCCGGCAGGTAATGAAGGAGAGAGTCCCGGCAGGTAATGAAGGAGAGAGTCCCGGCAGGTAATGAAGGAGAGAGTCCCGGCAGGTAATGAAGGAGAGAGTCCCGGCAGGTAATGAAGGAGAGAGTCCCGGCAGGTAATGAAGGAGAGAGTCCCGGCAGGTAATGAAGGAGAGAGTCCCGGCAGGTAATGAAGGAGAGAGTCCCGGCAGGTAATGAAGGAGAGAGTCCCGGCAGGTAATGAAGGAGAGAGTCCCGGCAGGTAATGAAGGAGAGAGTCCCGGCAGGTAATGAAGGAGGGAGTCCCGGCAGGTAAAGAAGGAGAGAGTCCCGGCAGGTAATGAAGGAGAGAGTCCCGGCAGGTAATGAAGGAGAGAGTCCCGGCAGGTAATGAAGGAGAGAGTCCCGTCAGGTAATGAAGGAGAGAGTCCCGGCAGGTAAAGAAGGAGAGAGTCCCGGCAGGTAATGAGCGAGAGAGAGAGTCCGGGACCTTGTGTATGCGAGAGGACTCCGCCCTTCGGTATTTACCCGCTGTGATGACATCTTCCTGTTGAACATCCTAGCCCGGCGTGAAAACCGGACCCGAACATGTGTGTGTTTGTGTGTGTGTGCGTTGTTTATACACCGCCCTCGCCAGCCACAAAGCACATACAAACCCCTTGGTGTCCAAGTTCTAAAAGCTTTTGGTTCGTGAATTTTCTGTCTACGCCATGCACTGCTCTGAGATAAAATGTTTTTTTTTTTATCTCCATTTAGAAATGATTTATATTTCGGATAGCTTTTATTTAATTATTTATTTATCTCTTACGGGCGGTTTTATTGGTCAGTTCGAGTAGGTCAGAAAAAGCTTTCGATTTATGAGATCTGTCCGCTTCTACCTGTGTAAATAAACAAGCGCAAGGCAGTCCGTCCTCACATTAGGAACCCAAAACACATTTAAAATAACACACAGGCCCAAGGTTATAACGCAGATGTACGTGTTCGACCCTGATATTGTATTCCCAAGCCCGTGTCGCCACGGCTTCCTGCTCATGACGTTATAGTGACACGGAAACAGAACAACAATCGGGAAACGCAGGCCATTGTTGTTGATCCCGCCGGCGCCTCCTCTTCGCCATTTTCATTGCCATCACGGCGTCAAGCAGGTGGCTCTGCCCGCTGACGTCACACTGCCGGCGACCCATGGCGATGTTTACACTTGCTGTCCCAAACAGGAGAACTCTCTGGAACATTAGTCATGCTACTCTCCCACACACTATTTTTGCGGTGCTAAGGTCTACGGGCATACTATGTGTATACTATGAAGATAAATGCGTTTATGGAAAAAAGAATACAGATACGAAGGTTTTTATTATTGTTTATTTTTATCCATTATATTCCTATTCTTAACTTTATCTATGATGTTCTTATTCTTTTTATATTTTTATTCTTAACTTTATTATATTCTTATTCTTAACTTTATCTAATACATTCATATTCTTATTTATCTTTCATTCATATATTTCTTCACTTTCTTTATTTATTTATCTTTCGAAGAGATAATATTGTATGTGAAACGCGCGCATACACAGGTAAAACCGATGCACTGTTCCCTAAATTTTTTAACCGGGACTTCCAGGCTTCGCAGCTTCTTCCCTGGCGCAGAAGACGCAACTGCAAGCGCACCTGGAGCACCTCGACGGCGTGAGGAACCCCATGGCACCGTCCGACGAACCGCGCTTGGAGGCCCGACGCTATATCAAGGAAAAATTCCGCGAACTCGGCCTCCAGGTTTACGGCCACACCTTCAGAACCGTCCTCAAACCCCTGTACGATGAACTTACGGTGAGTTTTCGCGCGGGATTTGAGTTTTCGCGCGGGATTTGAGTTTTCGCGCGGGATTTGAGTTTTCGCGCGGGATTTGAGTTTTCGCGCGGGATTTGAGTTTTCGCGCGGGATTTGAGTTTTCGCGCGGGGTTGGCAAAGGCGGTGTGTTCGTTTGCATCTTTTCGCTTTTAGACTGAATCTCTGTTGATTGGTCTTCCTGTTGGAGCGATGCAAATATCCGGTGTCGCCTTTCTATTCAGCTCTGACGTCATGGTTTCCATCGAAATGAGGCTAATCAGGGTTGAATGAGAACGAGAGAGAGAGAGAGAGAGAGAGAGAGAGAGAGAGAGAGAGAGAGAGAGAGAGAGAGAGAGAGAGAGAGAGAGAGAGAGAGAGAGAGAGAGAGAGAGACGGAGGGGGGGGGGCGGAGAAGAGAGAGAGAGAGAGAGAGAGAGAGAGAGAGAGAGAGAGAGAGAGAGAGAGAGAGAGAGAGAGAGAGAGACAGAGGGGGGGGCGGAGAAGAGAGAGAGAGAGAAATGAGGCTAATCAGGGTTTAATGAGAACGAGAGAGAGAGAGTGAGAGAGAGAGAGAGAGAGAGAGTGAGTGAGAGTGAGAGAGAGAGGGGGGCGGAGGAGAGAGAGAGAGAGAGAGAGAGAGAGAGAGAGAGAGAGAGAGAGAGAGAGAGAGAGAGAGAGAGAGAGACAGAGAGAGAGAGAGAGAGAGAGAAAGGCAGACAGACAACAAAATAGACAAAAGAAAAAAAAAAAGCAATAGGTATTCATGCAAAATCTTTCTCAAAAAAGACATTTATTTATACAAAACCTTCTTCAAAGAGCCATAACACACAAAAAAATCCTCAGGTGTCTGGTGAGAACATCATAGGCGTCGCGGCGGGAGCAGAGGGCAGTCCTGTCATGGTGGTCGGAGCAGACTACGACACGCCCCTGCAAAGCTTGCCCCTGGAGGACAACGGCGCGGGCGTGGCTGCTCTCCTGGAGGTGGCGAGACACTACATGCACGAGACGGGCGCGGAGGGGTCGTTCGAGCGACTGAACACCGTCATTTTCGTCGCTTTCGACCTGAACGTCAAAGCCTATGTAAGTTCGGGACTACGTGAATGTGTGTGTTGGTTGTATCGCTGCCATTTCCCTTTTGTATAACTGGTGCTAATGGTGATGGTGATGATCAGTATTTTTATTAAAATTGTGATTATGATAATGGTTATTACTTTTGCTGTTATCATAATTACTATTCCTACTACTACTACTACCACTACTGTTACCACCACTAATATTACTACTGCTACTTGTATTACCATTATTGATATTATTATAATTATTAGTAATATTATTATAATCATTAATAATATTGTTAGTATTACTAATATTATTATCATTATTATTATTAGTTTTGTTGTTGTTATCATCATCATTATCATTACTGTTATTTTCATTATCAATATTATTACGATATACAAAATAAACATAAAGAGGACAAAGAAAATGGGACGAATGGAGAAAGGGAGAATGAGACAGAAGGAGAGAATAAAAATAAAAGGGGGGTTAGTGTCAAAAAAAAATACTTTCCAGATTACAGAAGTTACCCCTCTATCTTCCCACAGGGCAACAACCACCCTGGTAAGCCCGGGTCATACAATTTCCTCCATCAGTTTTTGTGGCCTTACATCAACGAGACGTCTAACAACTTCGCTGGTGCTATTATTCTCGACTCCATCAGCAAGTTTAACACCAAGAGCAACTCTCAGTACGTTGTACAGGAGTTCAGTGATGTAAGTTTTCTTCCGCCTTTTGAAGTCCGTTTTCTATGTTTTATGATTTTACTTTCTTGTATATCACGTTTTTTAAATTGTTTCGTTTCTAGTCGGCTATTTTTGGAGCTTAGTGTTTAGTTGACTCTTCTCAAATAACTCTAAATACTTTTGATATCTCATATGTACAGTATGCCTCTCTGTTAAACAAAAATTATGCTATGTTTAATTTTATCTTTGGAAATTCTGGATCATATTTCCCTACACTCGTAATATTCATTGCATGAGAGCAACTCTAACATCAGCTATACATATAATAAAAAGAGATATTTATTGAGGTATCTGTTCAAATTATTCGTATCTATTCAAAATATTGATCTGCTCAAAATATTAAGGTATCTTCAAAATATTCGCATCTATTCAAAATATTGAGATATCGGTTCAAAATATTCGTATTCGTCCAGAACATTCGCATTTGTTCAAAATGTTCGTATTTCTCCAGAAAATTCGCATCTGTTCAAAATATCCGTATTTATTCAAAATATTTTCTCTCGCAGGCGTTCCCGAAAGCATCCTCGGCCATCGCTAATTCACACAACACGGGAGATTTCCTGGCCATGTTCACCAGGGAGGACTCGCGCAGCATCGGTTTGGCCAACAAGTTCACGGCCAACTACGAAAAGGTGAGTGAATAACCAAGCTGTTTTTTGTACGTTGCTTTTTTTCTATATATACTTCGTCTTTTGAAACTTGGGATCTTATTCATATTATCCTCCCCATGTCTATTTCTTGAAACCAGCTCATAGCGACCGTAGTTGCTATGAGAGTTGCGTAGTGACATAGAACCAATAGTATGAAGTTATGCAAAATTATTATTTTTCCGTCTTTATGTATATATTTATGTATTTTTTATGTGTTCAAGTAAACTTTCAGTCCAAGCCTGTCGATTGAATTCGCGTGAATCTTAAAAAAAAAAAGAAAAAAAAAATCTCGTTTGTTTTTGCTGCAGGATCGCAAGGCCCAAATGTTCAGGCTGCAGTCCATGCCAGTGAGGGACGGGCTTTCCTTCGTCGGCGTCCTCGAGATGTTCAACCACCAGTCGCACTACCCCTTCTGGTCCTTCAGGCCCTCAGAGAAGCTCGTGCCCCTGCCTGCGCTGCTGCTCACTGACACAGGTTGGGGAAGCGCGGGTGGCACACACACGCCAATATATTCCTCTTCTTTGGCTGTAGTTTTGTCCCATTCTTTAATGGGGTCGCTATATAATCTGGTTCGGGCAGATATTGTTTTTCTTTTGTTATAATCGTTTTATTATATATATTTTTATGTGTCCTTCACACATATTCATTTTTGTACACATACATACGCATTTGTATATATATATATATATATATATATATATATATATATATATATATATATATATATATATATATATATATATTTATATATTACTATACATATATACAAATATATGTGTATGTGTATATACATATATATATATATATATATATATATATATATATATATATATATATATATATATATATATATATGTGTGTGTGTGTGTGTGTGTGTGTGTGTGTGTGTGTGTGTGTGTGTGTGTGTGCGTGTGCGTGTGCATATGTATGTACTTTATTATAAATGTGTATATACGCATACACACACAGGTTACATTTTTTTCTTTCCTTTATATCCAGACGTGTACCGCATGTCCCAGGACGTCTGCGACAGGCCTTGCACCCCGGCCGCTTTCCTCACAAGGGGACGCGAAGCTTTCATCACCAAGACCATTGAAGCAGTCACCAATACCTTGCTCAACCTTCAGACTGAAAGTGCGTATATGTTTACGCTCTTTGTCTCTTCCAAATGAGATGCACGGAGAGTTTAACTTGTGTTGATTAATTTTTGATATCATGTCGAATTAATATCAACGTATCGTTATTATAGTATCTTTTAAAAGATTCAATAGTGTAAAAAATATGTTGAGAAGTACAGGTAATAGTAAGTCAACAGTCTCGAGTAACATAAACCCCCAATTCTTATTCTTTTCTTTCCTCAGGACTGCCTGTTACATCTGCCAGTGGGGGACTGGGAGTGACAACCCCCCTTTTCCTTATCGCTTGTGTTACTGTTATCAGCGGGATTATACGTTAAGCCATGTGATGACACAAAAGATAAAAGTAAAGATAATAACTTTCACGCCCGAGGCACCTCTGCAAGCTACAAGGGGTCTGTGGGAGAATGTGGTCTTTTATGATATATCTGAGGATGTATTTGCCTGTCTCCTCGCGTGCCTTTTGGCTGTGTGTGTGTGCGCGTGGCTATGTAAACCTGGTATGTGTGTGTGGATGAGTCTATTTGTGGGGGTGGATTTTTAAACGTTTCACCCAACCGTCATTTCGGCCTAGATTTTTAAAATTTAACCTAACTCGGAGGAACGATATGACCGGTTTGTCACTTTTTTGCTGTGGTTCTTAACCTTCTCTACTCTGTAGCCCCCTACCAATGTATGATCATCGTCCAGTATTTATCTTTCCAGATTCAGGTACTATTAGCTACGAAGAGTAGAATGTTGCCAAAGAATATAGTACAAGAAAAATAAATAGAAAGATTCCAGTTTATTGACATGTTAGAGATCATTCTCCGTAGGTAGTGTAGACATGGGCGTCACTTCAACAATCATAGTGGGGGGGAGGGGGCAAATACCCCCCAATTAATGCCCCTGACTGTAGATGAGTCATAATTTCCATATTGCTCCATGGCCCCCAGGTTAGGTACCCATGCATACCTTCATTATCATTACTTGTTATTACTCTTACATGCTACTTTAATTCTGATATAAATGTTCTGAAACCATTATTAGCATTGCAATTTAAGGGTCCCGGCTTGTCATCAGCACATGGAATTTTAGTCTTGACATAGGTTAAAATGTCATTCAAGTGCGAATCTCTCCACATAAAATTATTCTTCATCAGAAGTGTCTATGCATTTTTTCTGACAATGTCTTCGGTTTGAATTATTTATTTATTCTGTTATGAATAAACTTACCGTGAAAGCCAGATATTAGTCAAGTTTCAGAAAAAAATGCCTACGTATACAAATAAAACAAAGTTATACTAAGAACTACCTATGTCATGTGATTATAACAAGTCATTTAATGATTGTGCATACTTTCTTTTTTACTTGAATAACAAATAAGCAAATTAAAGTAATAGTAAGGAATGACTACCATTGAAATATACTGCTAAAAGTGTACATAGAGATTATGATTAATATAACTGGACGAATTGTTCAGGTTAGTTGACCGGAAACACTACTTCCTACATGTATTATGCGAGTCTGTGTACTATGGGTGTATCTGTGTGCGTGTCTCTGTGCACTGAGGGTGTGTCTCTGCGTACGTGTGTCTGTGTACTGAGGGATTGTGTGTGTGTGTGTGTGTGTGTATCTCTGTGGACTGAGAGTGTGTTTGTTTCTGTGTACTGAAGGTGTCTCTGTGTAGAGTTTTGTGTGTGTGTGTGTGTGTGTGTGTGCGTATCTCTGTGTACTGAGGATGTCTGTGGGTGCGTGTCTGTGTCTCTGCATCTGTACTTTTGAGTGTCTTTGTGTATTCTTGAATGTATATTCATGTTTTTTTCACGAAGAAAGGAATATGGAATCGAATTATGCAACGAAGAGATAACTTTATGTCTAGTTATAAATCTGGAACAGTAATGGCGGAGAAAATCTAATTTATGAAAATCAGTAGAATTAAGGATTAACTATTGTAAACATGATTCAAATTTTGCACTAAGTACAGCACCTGGTATAGATGAATGTAAATGTGCCTATGTTATATATAGATTAGTGTGTGGTTAGTTTTATAAGTGAATTTAATGAATAAGAGGTGACTTTAAAGATCTATGTATACAGCTTGTAAGATAAATAAAAATGCATGATAAATTAATGTATGATGTAAAACGGATGTTGCAGTAACATGAGGCAACATCAAATCCCATTTATTCATGGGCTATCATGTAATGCATATCATTATGAATAAATGTGTAAAATTAAATACTTCTCTCCATACTCTCCATTTATATGCAGAAATATATATCAATCCACATATACGCGATCACGAAAAGATACATAGATATTTAGAAGTGTGTTGACATTTATTTGAAATTAGAGTAAAGAAGGAATGTGTTCAGTTGAAAAAAAATGTACTCAAACACTTTAATGTATATAACAGGCAGAACAAAATGTTATACAACATATTCCAGAGTAAAATTTCAGGTATTTTTATCTGTCAAATGTAATCCAATGGCTGATGGTTATTTGTCACTGTTTTTGAACAAGTAAAAGAATGTCCACTTAGTATTCTATATACTAAGAAGATAATGAGAAAAGATCAAACAAGTAACTTATTGCCTAAGCTGATGAAGTAATACCTACTAGTTAAAGTCTGTACAATGGTTTACAATCACTCAAACACAAATACCAAAGTAAATAATATGGTGTTGAATCTAGTAAATTTTCCATTCTCCGTAACACTTTTTTTCAGTTGTTCTAATTTAAATAATATCTAACTCAATTAATAAATAGAGGAGTTAGGAAAATCTTTCTTACTGCACGACTGAAGGCTTGGCATTGAGCAGTTCCAAAAACCTCTCGTTTTGTCAGCGGAATAACAGAGAAACCGAGACAAGGCGGCAAAGAGCTCGCTGGTGTTGGGCATTTGCGTGCACAGAAAGTTGGCGGTTTATTGGTAAAAGCGCCCAATCAGCAGAAGAAAGATGGTGGTGAAAAGCGATGGAAGTGATGCAGCCTCGCTACCGTTGTCAACTATATCTGATGGGGACACACAAAAAAAGATGTAAATGAAAGGAACAAAACTAAAAATCGTGAAAAAAATATCGTGCCAATATATCATATAGCAAGGAAAGCTACACCAATGGCAACATCTCTGATTTTTTTTTTCTTTTTCTTTTTTTTTTGCAATCGCTATTCTAATCTCTACACCCTTTCTATCCTCGCAGGCTCAAAGCTGGGCGGAAAGATATTTGGTTTTAATTTACAATCACTCAAAGGCGTATACTTCTACACGGAAAATATTTTATAGTTTATACGATTACATTACTCACCAGGCAAACGCGTAGCCTGACGGCGCAGAAGGGTACCAGTGAGTCCCTTGACGGTGGCGACGAGGAACTCCTCCCGTTCTTCCGTCAACCAGGCCTTAGCAGGGCAGACTTTAGATCCGCAAGGACTCTCAGGCATCTCTCGAAGTTTCTCTGTGTGGAGGGCGGGCGGCTTTATGAGGAAATTTGTTTAGGTTTCGATGAGGATCAATATTTTTTTTTTTTTTCTTCTTTTTTTACACCCTTTTTCTGTCTGTTTATCTGACTGTCTGTGTCTGTCTGTCTGTCTCTGTCTCTCTCTCTCTCTCTCTCTCTCTCTCTCTCTCTCTCTCTCTGTCTCTCTCTCTCACACACACACACACACACACACACACACACACACACACTGACTCTCCCCTCCCAACTCTCTCTCCCCCCTCCTCCTTCTCTCCCTCTCAACATTCTCACCATCTGACCCCCACTCTCACTCTCCCTTTTAGACCTTCCTACATTACCTGTGTCACTAATCAGAACAGCCGGAAGGGGCATAGCTGTTCCGTTGACCTGGAATGACCAGAATTCAACGGTCTCCTGGGTGGTCAGTTCGGAGATGATCTGGTTCTGATGGAGTTTGGTAGGGAGCGTCATGTCCTCAAGGCGGAAGGGCCTCCTCCTGCGATCCTGCGGGAGAAATGTTTTGTAGGAAACAAGCATTGAGAATATGTGTATACATGTAAGTATATGTATGTATGTGTATATATACATATGGATAAATAGACACATGTGTATATGTTTGAATAAATATATACTTACAGATAGATGTGTGTCTATATATATATATATATATATATATATATATATATATATATATGTATGTATATATACATATACATATATATATATATATATATATATATATATATATATATGTGTGTGTGTGTGTGTGTGTGTGTGTGTGTGTGTGTGTGTTACAATGCGTGCGTGTGCTCGCACAAGTATGTATGTGTGTATATATGTTTGAGTGTGTATGTATGCGATTGTGTGTGTGTGTGTGAAAGCGTGCGTGCATGTGTGTTTGTGCATGAGGGTATATGCATTTGAGTGTATATCATACATGTACAAACACACAAACACACAGACACACATATATGGAGATATGTACATGTGTGTGTGAGGAGAGAGAGAGAAGTGTGTGTATGTATATATATAGATAGATGTATTAGTCCCGATATAGAAGACGATTTTTTACA
The DNA here is from genome assembly GCF_042767895.1 of Penaeus vannamei. Classification (NCBI taxonomy): domain Eukaryota; kingdom Metazoa; phylum Arthropoda; class Malacostraca; order Decapoda; family Penaeidae; genus Penaeus; species Penaeus vannamei. The sequence goes on from NC_091550.1 coordinate 7,992,834, forward strand.
TTCTAGTTATGCAAATTGCATAATGAAACCGTGAGTGTTTTTGCATACAGTCTATCTGTGTATCCATCTGTATCAATCTGTCTGTTCATTTATCTCACTCTGTGGTCACTACACAGAAAAAATCTAGAATTCTATACATCTTATTAAAAGAGAAAGAGAGAGAGAGTGCGTGAGTGTTACAGTACACAAGCCCATAGATGGATGAACTACAGTAGATCCCGTGCAATACAACTGCTTCCTAACCTAAGATACAATTACAATTATAGCCACAAACCGACCCTTACCTTGCGATAGTTACCCACAAACTGGTCCTTCAGTTGCTTGGACTTGTCGTCGGGCTGTGTGACGACGCCGATGAAGTTGCCTCTCATGTTGTCCTTGGCCATGCTGTTGAACGTCTCCGGGAACATCTGCAATGGTTTTATTACGCTTGTAAACTACGTGGTTTTGTTTGTACAATCGGCGTAAATGCAGTTTTACCCTCTGTTGATATTAAGAGACTTTAGTGGGCTGTGTGGAGGAACTAACTCACCATGCGGAAGTTCTCGGAGCTGTCCTGAGAATTGGGTTCCTGGTTGAAGTTCATGATGGAGTCGACGACGAAGGCACCTCCGAAGTTGGTGTCTGTTTTGTTCAGGTAGTCCCACAGCCATTCGTTCACGAAGTACCAGC